>NC_079897.1:12838634-12917570 GCF_024868665.1 Triplophysa rosa | reverse complement strand
TTGTTAATATTATATACTATAGTATATATATATATATATATATATACAGTATATAGATATATATAGTTTTATTTATGTAATAACCTCTGCATGCAAATGTGCAAACTTCGTATAAATATAATTTTCAATTATTACTATCATCCACAGATTCTATCATCTATGCTTGAAAATAATTAAAAAATATAAATGATGTTTCTAACTAGGGTCACCCAAGTGAATTTCAGCCATTTCCACTACATCATTTGTGAACATGCATTCTTTTTAGAGGATGTGTACTTATCGAAATTATTATGTGTATATGTCAGTGAATTACAGTTTTATTACATAACCAACACAGATTACTGGTATAAATAGCATTCAAACTATAACATATCTTTATCTTGTATAAAATAACAAGCTACAGACTAAATCAATTTACTACATGCTAAAATTCTGTCTTCACCTTTCATGATTCTGCCTCATCTTGTCATGTCTTTCTTGGTCTTGTGGCAGGATCATGGCAGAACCTCTTGTTTTGTGTGGGGAGAGGCATGTTATAGTTGGTTGACATAGCATGCGCTCTCTCCGTTCTCATCTTTTTCCCGAACTCTCATTTCCTCATTACTGATTGTTAATTATTTCATGCCCCGCACCTGTTCCCCTCTTGATTTGCTTCTCTTTATAATGTCCTTGTGTTTGCTGTCTTGTGCTGGTTTGTTTTGCTTGTATTTCGTGCATGACGTTTCATCAGCTCTTGCTCAGTGGATTATCCGGTCAAGTCTTTGTAAGTGTAGAGTTATAGTTCATGTCTTGTGTTGTTTTAGTTTTAGTCCAGTTTCAGTTAGTCTATATTTTGTCGCATTTGAGTTATCATTTCCCCTGTTATTGTTTTGCCCCCTCGTGGGTTTTATTTTGTGTTTTATCTGTAATAAAGTTCTTGTGTCCATCCTTCTGCCTGCACTTGGGTTCTGGCATCCCCTACCCCTTCCCTGACATTCACCACTGTATGCTGCAAATCCTTGACTGTATTAGCATGAATAAGATGTTAAATATGTTTGAAATCTTGCTGTAGCAATAGAATGAAACTTAACTTGTGGTGTGTGCTGTCACTGAACAGCTCTGAGCTGTAAGATTCTGTCTGCTGCAAACTGGACTGCTGGTGTTTCATTAGCCAACTCTGTTGAGATTACAGGTTGTTGACAGTTTTACAAATCACCACAATAAATATCATGTCAGACTTGCCAGTGTGAAGGAAAATATGAATGTGTGATGATGATGATTAATGTTTAAGTATGTTGCAGGTGTGTGTCTCTAGCGTGCAAAGTCAGACAAGAATAATTTACACACTCCCTCAGTTTCTCTCTGTTAGGGTTCTTAATTCACTAGTCTCCCTTGTTATTGAGATTGTTATGTGCATACTAACTCACTGACACGACATACACACAGTACACACAAACACACTCATACACAGCAAAATCACCAGTTGTAAAAAGGGTCAAAAAAGTGTGTATTATATATACTGTGAGTGTTAATTTGACCTTTTTTAACACTGGCGATTTTACTGTGTAGGTGATTGCTGTCCCAAATACACAGTAAACACACTGGCACACACAAACTCGCACGCACGCGTGCACACAAACAGGTCCAAATTAAGGTCCCCTAAATCAGCATAATTTCCCACCCTGACTCTGAATCCTACAGAAAAAGTGGCAATGACAGCAATGCACATCTTGACTGATGTACACATACATTGTAACACTGAAACCCATCAATAAAACACTCAGCACATAATACAGTACATGAATTTGTTACACACCTCAAATAATAGGATGCCTATGCAACTGTGTCACAGTCATCAGTCAATTTATAATAATTTGCCACCATTTGTTGTAAGTACAAACTAGCAGTCCAGACATCATCATCGGCTTGATCTATGTGGCTCAAAGTCAACGCATTAGATTATAGTGTAATCATGAAATACGGGTCAACTAAAACCATAACATTTCTGTCAAGTATCCACCAGAAAACAAATTTATTTGTAAACTTCTATGTGCTTTTGTGGTTTAGGCCTATAGACCACCTTGCAATATGTAAACACTGGTCCATGCAGCAGCACTTCCGGTCCTACAAATATAATTAAACCTTAAAGATATTACTTTAACATTTTGATGAGGTTATACATGTTTTGTTGTGTGACGAGGCGCAGGAAGTGGGGGACCTGCTGCCGACTGCCCTCGGTCAGACGAGCCACCGCCGGCCACCAGGAGGACCTTGCTGCCGTGCCCCTGGGTTTGAGGTGGGGTGGCTGCCTTCCGGGAGGGAGCGGAGGAGTCAGCCCCGCTTGCCATGGGCCGGAGCCTGCTGCCATCCGCCGCGGAGGGGAGGAGCAGGAAGCTGGGGACTTTCTGTCGGCTGCCCTCATCCAGAGGAGCCATCGCCGGCCGCCAGGGGGCGGAGGAGGAGCGAGGGAGCGTCCAGTACCACCGCATGGCACCGCGAGGAAGAGCCTCTCGGCTGGTTGAGGACCGAGCGACAGCGTGTCGGGGAACCGGACAAATTTTTTTTCTTCCTCTCTCCCCTCTCCGCCCCTGTCGCTCCTGGTGCTTCCGTCTCCGTTCTCTCGTCTCGTCGGTCCATACCCCCAGGCGCTGGGGCCATTGGGACTGGCCCCCGGGGGGGGAGTAGGCACAGTCCTGTGGGTACCCCCCGGCCTGTGAGGGACGATGGGGGTATGTGACGAGGGAGGCGTGACGAGAGCTGTGGGAGGAGCAAGCGGAGGAGATCGAAAGCATAAAAGGCCGAGCGGCAGGAGCATACGGCGAGAGAGGACCGGGCCCGGACAGTTAAGTTTTGTTTACGTTTGTGTGGCCGGCAGTCGTCTGTGAGGGGCTGCCAGCCTGTTTTTACTGCTGTTTATTGTTTATTTATTTTTGATTAAAGTGTTTAAATGTTCGCCGGTTCCCGCCTCCTTCCTTCCCGTTTATTGAGTTTATTACATGTTGTTTATATTCTGTTCAAACATTTGTGCAGTGTTAAAAAACTGAAACAGGAAGTTCTTCTGCACCAACGTTGGACCAGCGTTCCAAAGTGGTTTATACTGTTTTCATATTAAAGGGTCAATGACGTACAATGACCACTCATCATGTGGTGTAACCAATAATAGCAATAATTGTATAAAAAGTAAAATATCTCATTTCTGTGGCTGAAATATGAATCACTGATACAGTTTGTTTAAATGAAAGGTATTTTTTTAAACATTAATATCAGTTGTATGTTATTTTCAGGGAAAATAAGTCTGTTAACTATACATTCAAGAATTTAAGGCAACTCTAAAACAAAAAATATGAGATCATTACTTACAAAAACTCATAGAAATGCAAATAGTTTGTTTCTTAACACTTTAAATACCGAGAACTAAGGAAATTAATTCATTTTAAGATAAATCACAGTCGCAGTCAAGATTAAATGGCATTAAAATAAAACGTCTACACTAAAATAAAAATAAGATATTTCCTGTAGGAATTGTACTACCTGTGCATGTCGCATACCTGTGACTGAATATAAAAATTTGTTTTTATATTGCACCACACTAGGTGATGTTCGCACGTGTTTGTGCGAGACACAACAGCATGGAGCAATACGTCACTACAGCCAACAGCCACGTATGTGCCAGACTGCAGTAAAGATGCTCATATGCCGCTAAAACACAGCCAATTAAGCTAAAAATAAAAGAATTCAACAATTATTCATTTGCCTCTACTATCAATGAACAAAACACTTAAATCATTTCAGAATTTTAACTAAAATATTTCTAATGAAGATGAAAGCATCTTGTGTGTTTGCATTTCGAGTGGACAATTTAGTAGGCCTACGTAGGATTACACTTTCGTTGTTCGTCATTTTAAATCATTGGCGTATGCACTGCATGCACGTGTGTTTTAGCATGTGCATCCCAGCATTGTTGAATGTGTGCGTGTGCGCGCGCAGCTCGCGTGCGTGAGTAATGGAGCTCTTTGAATGAACACGGTGGGGGGTGGGGTGTTGGAGAGACAGACGACAGTCGGTCAGGACGAGTGAGTGAGCACATCATCCTCCAACGCTTTCTCCTCCAGACATAGACCAAAATCCCTTTACTTCATTGCCATAATAAAAATGCACGTTCTTCTAAATTATAAAAGGAAAAGGATTTTTTCAAGAAAATTGCAATTAAAAATATTTACACATAGGCCTATATAAATGTATGCATGTATTAGGAGGCTTTCTTTAAAAGTGTATGGTCACATGATGGTTTTAGATCAGATATATTATTGTAACAAGTTAAACATTAAAATCATTCTGACTTAAGTTAAGATAAAATACACTTTTCATATAGGCTATTAAACTGAGAGGTTATTAAAAATATCCCTTGTTGCAGGTGCAAAATTTCTGGTTTGTGTAAGAATTTCACAACGCTTCATCATTCCTGCACTCTAAAATAACATGAAGTCACCTTGTCCCTCCTTAAATGTCCTACACACATTTAAACACAAAAGACACACAGGCAATACATTCTACACTCGTCCTCTCGCGTTTGCCCCTGGTTTCTGTCCTCCAATGGAGAGGAAGAGGGCAGATGGAGGGAGGGGTGGAGAGGGGGGCAGAGGGAGGTGGTGTGGCAGTAGGACGGGGTTTGGGGGAGTATGGGCTGCTCTCTGCCTAAAAACTGCTTGGATACAAGGGGGGAGGGGTGTGTGTGAATCTGGGTGTCTACACATGGCTTTATTGCTGATTGGAGTTAGTAAATCATGAGTATTTTTTAACCATGATTAATTTAGATCAACGTAAATTATGCTGCAAAATTAAATTACAAAAGAATAAAAATGTAATAGTTTTATTAAAGACAGTGTTCTTTGTACCCTAAACCACCAGTTTAAGGTTTCATCATGTCTGCCTATTTTTTTGCATGTACACTGCTCTTTTTAGTGTGTGTGTGTGTTAGCCTCTGAAGTACCTGAACATATGTCACATGATGGACAAACTGGTGAAGGTGATTATTAATAAAACAGGAAAAAATCTGTCTCTTCTGTAGTTACCATGGTTACAGGGAAAGTTGTGCCAAAATTGAATCTGGCGGCTCAGCTGGGAGATCCAGATTTTATTTAAGTTCTGAATGAAATCTCCCTTTCACAAAAAAGAAAAAATGTCTGTATAATGCAATGAAGAGCGCAGTGTAAAAAGAATATATTCTTTAGCAGATTACTTCCCAGACTAAATCACCCTGAAGGCACTGGCACATGAAAACAAACACTCAGCTCATTTACTCCCACATACCTCCTTACGCAAATAAGCATGGAGAGCATCTGGGATGAGGTTAAATCCCACTCAATCCATGACAGATTAAAACAGTCAAATCTACCCATCACAGTCTTTCTCCAGTTCTCTCATAAAACCTCTCTCTAAAATGTAAATGTTCTAAATCTGCACCTCCTACAGAGCCACTGGGACCTCGGCGGAGTGCTGCTCCAAAGTAGCCTACTGCTTCAGTATAGAGTCATGTCTGACTACAGCAGCACTGCATCAATCAAAACATTATTAGAGTATATGTGACCCTGGAAAACAAAATGGGTAAATTCTCGAAATTGAGATTTATACATCACCTGAAAGCTGAAGAAATAATAAATAAAATCGGATGTATGGATAGGACAACATTTGACAATAATTGATAACTGTTTGAAATTCTGGAATCTGGGGGTGCAAAAAATCTAAATATTGAGAAAATCGCCTTTAAAGTTATCCAAACGAACTCCTTAGCATAGCATATTCTCACAAAAATAAAATTTTTATATACCGTATATACGGTAGGAAATTTACAAAACATCTTCATTGAATCATGATTCTTACTTAATATCCTTATGGTTTTTGGCATAAAAGAAAAATCGATAATTTTGACGCATACAGTGTAAAATGTTCCCGTGCTACTGAAGACTGGTTTTGTTGTCCAGGGTCACATTTATAATACACAGCAAGCGGACTTGAACACAGTAATACACACTCTGAACTTGACACACCGAACATGATTACACATGGGTTGAGGATCAAAGATCAATTCCAATTCTGGAATCGGATACTTGCTAAAAAATGTAAAAAAATGTCAATAAAAGCCCTTGTGAAAATTAACTATATTTTTACTAACAATAGTTTGTAGTAAAGCACAGTAACCACAAATTTACCATAGTTTCATTATAGTAACTACAGTTTAACCATGATATTTGTAGTTAAAATATGGTTATACAAATTGTATTAAATCCAACAAAACATAGTTGCTATATATACGTATATATAGGCTATATATACTGTACATACACAAAACGGTGCTCATATATACATTTTTTGCAAACCAGCCAATAAGCAGGCTAAATGACCATACAGGTTGATATCTAAATGTTTTACTTCAACTTTGGAATCGATAAGAATCGGAATCAGTAAGCAGAATTGGAATTGATAAAATTCAAACGATACCCAACCCTTGTACCAGAAAATATGCAGAAGCATACTACTTCTAAAATGTATTGTTTATTAAAGGGTCCGTCTTTGTTGAAAGACAGTAGGTGGACAGAATTAGATCACAGTTATATAAAAAAGACAGTTGAAACAACCAAGACACATACTTTATGATCAAACCACTTGGTCTGTACAGTATAAAACTTGACAATTTAAAAATAAAAAATAAGTGCCACGGATTTCTACAAAATCATTACGTAAAAAAGTAAATTACTTAATAAACCTTCAGTTATGGTTTTAGCATTGCAAGTATTTATATTGCTATAGGGGCAAGTAACTGGGTTTTAGGCTAATTAAATCTCTTTCCTAAATAAATCAGCAATTTAGCAGCATGTGAAAATTTGTTTGTCCCTCATTACATTGCTTAATGCTTCTGTCCAGTTTTTTACTCACTGATACACAAATGTGTTTTTTTAACCTAATTTCTTAAACCCCAAAATACAACTTTTGGTGGATTCTAGTTCATCACAACTGATTGGTCAGTCACTTCGAATGTTGCTATGACTACCAATTAACATTATTATTTTTAATCGGTCACACCAGTTTCTCCGGTTGCCTATGCTGTTAGTGGTCATGGGTTACTGTTTTTCTCATTTCTTCATGAGAACAAATGAGCAATATTTTCATGAACAAATGCGTGCATTTAAAAAACGTTTTTGACATTTGTGTTCTGTACCATTCGATAAAAAAACACAATCAATAAGTTTTTACACACATCCTTTTTGGAGAAAAGGCACAGGGTTTCCAATCTGAGATTGCCTTCATTTATCCCACTTCTCTCTTAATATACCTGTAGATATTAAAACCTCAAACATCGCAACTCGATGATGAAAAAAAAAAGAGTCCAAGACAGACCAAACTCACACAAACTGAGCTGCCTTATGAATAAATACATATACAAATAAACATAAATAAACGTTTAAATGAATAAATAAAGATTCCATGGGTTGGCATATTAGAACTATTATCACTGTGACCGTCGTCCTTTTTTCGACCGTTAGTCAAAGATGTCTTGTGTCGCTCAACAGCACCATCCAAGCGCTTCATCTCCGGTTTTCAGCAAAACTTTGAGGAGATCTAGTCAGTCTATTCAGTAGACAGTCAGTACCGTACACACACATTAAGAATATCTTTTGAATCAAGCAGACTCAGACTCTGTACATTTTTCTCTTTTCATCCTGTATTGTATATTACATCACTTCCTGCATTACATCAGGGTGAGAAGAATTATGGAAAATGCTAACACTGACTGTATCTGATCAAGTGCTTTCATTTACAGTTCAAATCCCACCACTGCAAGCGCAAAAAGTCCCACTGGGATGGAAAAAAAAAATTGCTTTTGTAAATACAGTAACAAAAATTGCAACATCCTCTGTTACGTCCGACTCATGTTTACTGTCTGATCTCTCACAAAAGTATGTTATATTGTTGCTACATTTTCCTTTCAGAGCTACAAAAAGGGCCCATCATTCATGTCTTACTGGCCGTTAACACTCAATATCCTCATTAGCAATTTGAGAGACAACACAGTCATGTACCTGGTCCTTTTTGTATGCAATCTATTCAATGATATACAAAAATATTAAAATGATAGATTGTACCACCGGGTTGACCTTGCATTGATGTCTCATTAAAATTATTGCCTTCTGGTCATACTTTGACCAGATTTTGGTATCGCAGCAAAGTCAATGACTATAACTCCCTTTCAGATTTCCTTAAAGCTGCAATCTGTAAATTTTTTAGGGCAAAAATGAAAAAAAATCTGTTAAAGTACATAAAACCAGTATTCAAAAGTCTTTACCTTACCCTAACTAACAGCAGTAAGCTTATAGTAATTATGTATATGTTGAGCTGTCAGGTCGGATATCGCGGGAAATGTCAGTTTGACCTCAACACATGTAATTATGTGTAAAATAAATCACAATTTTGTTTCAAACAGAGATGGCGATATAGAAGCGAAAGTTACAGATTGCAGCTTTAAAGGTGAAGTGCATATTTTTTTGGATTATAATTTCTTTCTCTCTCTATTGAATGTATAAATTTAAAGGAATAGCTCACCCAAAAATTTGAATTCTTTCATCATTTACTCAGCCCCATGTCATTGCAAACCTGTATGACTTTATTTCTTCTTCAGAAAGCAAAAGAAGATATTTTGTAAAACGTTGGTAAACGTTTGGCCCCCGTTGACTTCTATTGTAAGGACACAAAACCACAAAACCATTTCTCAAAATATCTTCTTTTGTGTTCTGCAGTAGAAAGAGTCATATACAGGTTTTGAATGACGTGGTAGTGAATAAATGACATAATTTTCATTCCCCTTATCCCCTTAAACCTGCAGAAATTACACACGCGTCACCTTAAATTGTTCAATCCAATCGCAATCAAAACTCAAGTCCAACATCTTGAGTTTAAACTTCTCCAAGGTTCTTTACTTATATTGTTTTAGCAATTACTTTAAGACAAAACCTTCACACGTCCCATGACTCAAATCTCTCTGAGATTTGGTTTTCTGCATCAGGCTTGTAAAGGGCTTTGCTGTACCAGACATGAAGGCTTCACTGTGATCGGTGGGGTCTGAACACGCCCTTGCAAAGCACTCGCAGTCCCCGATGTGACATGCTTGCATGGACTGCCAGCTGGCTCTGAGAAAGGTGTCGTGGAGGAGATGGAGCTGTCCTGCGTGGCCGGGCTGCTCCTGCTGGTGAGGAGGACGTAGCTGCTCCCTCTCTCTTTAGCTCCGCCTTTATGAGAAGGTCCTGACTTTGGGGGGGAGAAGATGGGAGCGACGTGCACCCATGTCAAATTGGAACCGGACCACTGGAGGATCTTGTGCTTTGATGTTTCACCTTGTCTCCTTTCAGATTGGTTTGTCTGTGAGGAAGGGGGAGGAGTCCCCGAAGAGCCCTCCCCTCCGTCAAAATATGGCCACTGAAGTTGCTCTTCACAGCCTTTGACATTCGACCGCTTACACACTGCAGGAGGTGAAGAGGACGGTGTGTCTGTGTCAGACCAGCTCAGCCTTCGCTTCTGCAGGAAAAAATTTTCATCAATGCATGTAACATCACAATTAAGCTGCAGGGTTCATGTAGCTCAACTGGTAGGTCATGGGTTCACAAGGAATAGACAAATCAATATAAATTTTATACAGAATGCACTTGCGGCATATAAGAGCATCTGTTAAATGTGTATAAAAATGTACACGCCAATGCAAAGGTGCACAATGATCCTTAAAACGACGGACAAGTGAAAATTTTAGTTTTGATTTGTTACACAGAATAAATGAACTAATGTTATATGTAATGGAATAAACAGTCCCATTATCGGTATGCATTCAAGCCATACATAACACACACATGAGACAAAAGTGATGGCAAACAGTGTACTAGCTCATAAGATGGATGCCTCATGGTGCATCTAGACAAACCTTGACAGGAATATGTAGCTGGTCTTTGTGCTTGTGTGGGGGTGTGGTATTGCTGCTGCTTTGGATGGAAATGTCCCGAGGTGAAAGGTCAGCAGGGTTTGGTGTCGAAGAAACTTGAGGAGTCACTTGAGGAAACCAAAGCTTTAACATCACCTCTATCTGCATTAAAGTTGGTAAGTACTTCTCTCTGCGGAAAAACAAGAGGAAAGTAAACAGGACTGCACTTAATAAGCTGTAACACAAAAAAAAACACATTCTAACATACACAGTCAAATACAATTGCAGATCAAATAAAGTACAAAACAAACTAAAATAAAACACAATTATATAAAAATTCATGCTAAAATGTTGACAATTGACAGTGGCCCCAGAAAGTACTTTAAAATCTTTGAATTAGCTAAAACACTGAAATTAGCACGCTTTAGTAAAATTTTGCAAAAGCACATTTTTAAGCAAAACATGACAACAAAAAGCTTATGTTGATGGCGGTAAAACAGATAAACTGTTTTAAATGAAACCAAAAATAATTTGGATTGGTTGTCAAACAGTAATGAAACAGGTCCATGTAACATGATAAACTACACCTCTGGTTACTCTTCCAGGACACCTGTGTGAACTTGACTTCATATATTGACTTAAATAACCTTTAGATAAAAACTGCCAGTCTATCATCATTCCTTTGAGTTTTTTTTAGTTATCTAATGTAATAACACTCATGCATTTGGCTTAAATATCCAAGTGTCTTTTTGGCACACTGCATACCCGGTTTCCTTCCATGTTCATCCTGAGTGATTTCCCCAAATCACCAAGGCAAATACGAGCAGTCAAGTTAATTTGAAACCTGTCTTCTCCCATTCAGTGTCCATTAATTCAGAGGACAGTGCTTCTCCCATTGGATTATTTCCAATTGAAAATAACACCATTACGATTACCCTTAAGACACATGAAAGCAAGGGATAATGAAAGGGACGTAACAAACTCTGCAAACGTTTTTTTTTAACTAATAAATAAGTTTTTCAAGCCATTTCTAATATTTAGGTTAGAAAATCCAAAACGGGAGCGACATGCACCCATATAAGCCTCAACTCCGTGTCATGAATAGGCAGGTGAGAAGAACCCAATTGCAGGCAGCAGTGAAGGGGTTAACAAAAACAAGACTTTATTACATAAAGCACAAAACAAAACCCACGATGGGGAAAAACTGATAAACAGGAACACAGGATAACCGGGACGAAGACTAACTGAGACTAAACTGAACTAAAACAACACTTGACATAAACTAAACTCAAACACTTACTGAGAATAGACAGGACAATCCACACAGGAAATCGAACTTGGGGAAGACAGCCAGGGTACATCAACACAGACCGCAGCAAGACACACCAAACACAATGACCGAACACAGGACAAAGAAACATGAGGGTTTAAATAGGGAAGACAAACGAGGGATAACGAGCAAGGGCAGGTGTAGAACATAAGACACAAGAGGTAGACAATACAGGAAACGAGAGGGGCGGGGCCAATGACAGGACACTGGAGAGAACGTATATTATTGTCAAACGGACAACAATATGTTTCTCTCCACACATAACCTAAGACTTTGCCATGGCTCTGCTACAGGACCAAGAAAAACATGACTAAGGAAGCAGAGCCATGACACTCCGACCAGCGGGTGACCTTGTGTACTGGTTTTTGCCATCTCTCTCAACCTGTGTGTCAGGTGCATGAAGATAATTTGGCCTTTTTTAACATTGTGCGACTAGGAGGTTTGCATTGGGATCAGAAGAGAAATAATATGTGACCCTGGACCACAACACCAGTCATAAGAGTCAATTTTGAAGTTTTCCATTGATGTATGATTTGTTAGGATAGGATAATATCAAAATAAAATAAAATTATTGAGAAAATCGCCTTTAAAGTTGTCCATCAGAGGCGCTGTGGCAGGCCGTTGCTAAGAAGAAACAGGCTTATTTTAACACTCTCTATTGGCTTACCGCTGTAATGGTGTTGTGGAGAGTAGATGAACCCGAAAGCAGATATTCTGAGCTTTACATAGATACCACACTTGAGTGGGTCATTCTCAAAAAAGCGGGCAGCAGCGAGTGAAGTTTGAAGACGTGATTCTAGCCATTTTTGTTTCATGATTTTGCTGCATCCATTCACAAACTATCTATTTATCTAATTACAGTTAAAATAATCTAATATGCAATATACAATTGTTAATACAATATTACAAAGTATATTTTGTTCATTACAGTAATGAAAGTTATGTTTAATTATCAGGAAAATACTGCAATAAATCTTTTGTGACCTGAACATGTTCCATGTTTCCATCCAAAAATAAATTATGTTTTAACTGCAAACAAGACGAACATTCAATCAGATAACAGAGAGAGCTTTACTAATATGTACATTTTCTTACCCAATATGTGGTTTCTGCAAGACTCCGACAATCCTTTGAATTCTGTCCATTGCGACACTCTGTTGAAAACTGCTCAGGCCTGCCAATCGAAAGCAGCAAAAATGCTGATAAGAATCTCAGTTCTTCATGAGAAGTGGTGCATTCATCAGATTAAATCCCTTCCTGCACGCTCAGCTTCTCATGTAGAAAAATGGCCAACAAGAAGAAATCCATTGCAACTACATTGTAACTTAAAAACCTCAAAATTGTTGTGTTGCGTTCACATTAAACATTGAATGTACACAGCTTGCTATTGTCTCACCTTTGTCAAATCGTCCTTTCTTCAGTCCATTGAGAAGCTCCAGCAGAGGTCTGACAAACCCCTGTAGCTCTAAGCACTGAAAAAAAAGAGAAAGCAATGTCTTTTTGTGTCCACTAAATACAGTTGTCACTCCACTTCTGAGTGTGTAAATCAATTCTGTTCACAAATTCTACAAGTGCTGAATATAACATGATCGTAAAAACACAAACACTGAGGAAAGCAGCCTGACTTGTTCTCACAATTTGATACTGTGCCTCTATTTTCAAAGACATTTCTCATGCGAGTCCTGTGATTTCAGGGTGAGTCTTATATTTTGGTTCCTAGATAACACACTGTTCTCCAATATGCTGTTAAAAGCAGATGGTGAAAAAAAATCATACTGCATCTGTCGTCTCAAGTCTCTAAAATACTTCCAAATGACTTAAACGGTTGGCAGCCACATTTATTGAGATGCCAAAATATCGCTGTTACACCAAGGAGGTCTACATATGCACAAAGCTGAAGTTTCTTGTTTGAATGTAAGCTTAAAGGGATACAGTACTTCACTCAAAAATGAGAATTCTTTTATCATTTACTCACCCTCATTTTGTTTCAAACCTCTATGACTTTCTTCTGCAGAACACAAAAGAAGATATTTTGAAGACCTTTGGTAACCAAACACCACTGGCCTCCATTGACTTCCATTGTATGGACAAAAACCACATAGACATTTCTCAAAATATCTTCTTTTGTGCTCCACAGAAAAAAAAGAGTCATATACAGGTTTTAAACATGAGGGTGAATAAATGATGGCAGGTTTTTTATTGATGAGTGTATTATCCATTTAAAACACTATGTGTACATTGCACCAAATTGTTTAAATCGCTCTTCTCTGAGGTTCATGACTTTTTTGGTAAGTTTTTGTAAGAGCTTGTTACAAGGCAGCATGTGTCCTGCGAGTCTACAATTGTATCGGCGTACAAATTCCTACCTTCCGTGCAAATAGAATGTCTCCTTCCGTTCTCTCTTTGGCTTTCCCTTCTTTGGACCTCTTAGGGTCACTGGATTCACTGAACCCGTCACACGCCCACTGAGATCCAGAAATCGTGGTCTCTCCGTCCACACTGTAAACACTTCTGTTAGAGTGAATGGACTGAGCCGAACGGGTTTCGCATGACTCGTCCTCCAACTGGAAGACGTCCCGATCACTGAACAGGATGCTGTCATTGGAGCTCAACAAATCCTGTGAGGGCTGAGAGGAGGTTCTTCCTGGGGACTGCATGACTGCCGATGGAGAGAGGAGACGGAAAGAAAAAATGAATGGTAAAATGTCAGTCAGTAAGTGTATAATACAATGACAAACGGGGCAGACATGGTTGAAAACAACTCCTAGAGCAGTTAAAACGGAAATGGATTGAGAAGACGGTCTCAAAAATTACAGGGTAACAAAATGATTTGTAAAAATGCAAATAACTTTGAAACTGGTGAGATTTGTTAAAATCCTTCAATGTTGCATTTTTTTCTAATCGAATACAACTGATATAGTATAACAACGTGAGTGTAAACTAATGTGAATTGTTAAGAATATCTTATAGTATTTGGTACTATCCCCCTTTTGCTTTAATAACAGCATGCACCTGCATCAACTTCACAAGTTTTCTCATAATGTTTCTTATTTAATTTATATTGTAACATTGTATACTTTTTATTACAGTTGTTGTGCCAAATTTTCAATATAGACAATTAGTCTAACAGTAAATTCTAAACTATCACTAATTTTCAAAAGTTTGCAGAATGTCTAGTTTATTTTATCCTTGTAGTTTCGTCTAAGCTATCACGGAGAACACGGGCTCTGTCTGGAGACAAGTGTGCATGAGTGTAAGTGCGTGCACGTCTGTGCAAGTATGTGAATGTGTGTCGTCTGGTGCAGGAAAATAGGGGGAGGGGTGCAGCGAGATGCTTTAACACTACTGGTTTAAGGAAGGCACTGGGAGCCTCTGTATTTTTTCATTTTCTCTCCTCTTCTCCCTCTGGCAAACACACAGTCACACACATGGGCAGGGACACACAAGCACACCCAAAGACATACACACACACACCCTCACTTTCTCAGTCTCCCTCAATGTCCCTTGCCCCTCCCCCAGCCTTATAAACCCACAGTGTATTTCTCTCTACTCCTGAGCTCTGTCTACCATCTCTCTCTCTCTTACTGTCTCTCTCTTGACCACTGAACATATGCACAAGGAACGAAAGTAACCGTAAAGGTCACATAAGACTAGTGGTATGAGTGTTTGTCTATCTCAATGCGTGTACGAGTACTGAATTATACATTAAACACACACATGCATATCTAATCTATCTAATCTATTTTTTTACATAAATATAGATAAGTAATGTGAATGCTTTCTCTTCAAATTCCTCTGCATTATGCTGCACTTATGTTTGAATTTTAGTAATTTTACATGTAGGCTACTATGCTATAACCACGAACTGCTGGTTGTGTGCAGGTGCAGGTATGTTCCTGTCTGGAAGGTTATTAGATTTAAGGTGGCGTTGTATTTTGTATGTGTGTGTGTCAGATGAAGAGATACAAAAAAACGAGGAAGAACAAGAAGCAGATAAAGATAAAAAGAAAGATAGCCACATATCCAGGATATGGTGCCTTTTAAGACATAGGCCTACATTACATAAAATCACAACTACATCAACTCATAAAATCCAATATATATATTACACATACACACAAATTCAATAATAACAAGCACAAAATATAGATTATTTAAAAAACGTCACAAATTCTTAAATGAAACACAAGTTACACTTTCATAGAGAAACTAGCTAAACAAGACTATAACAGATTAACAAGAAATCTCCAATAACAAAACCATTGACGTTACATCCCAAAACAAGCAATGCAAATAGCAAAGACAATTCCATCAACATCACTGTGTAATGGCATGCAAACAATAAAATAAAAGTCTTAAAAATCAGTCTCACCTTTAGGGCGCCTTCAAAAGCAATGCAAATCTTTCCCGACGGTCCTGTCTACACTATCACACAGATCTGCCACCCTCTCCGGGTTCACTAACACGCTCTCACTCTCTCTCTTTCTTCCCCCCCCCTCTCTCTCCCTCTCCCTCTCCTCCCCCCCCTCTCTCTCCCTCTCCTCAGCGTCAACATGTGCACGGACACACGTGCCCAATTTAGTGCCATCCACGCACAGTCTCTCGTTGGCCGTGTATGTCAGATAGTAGCGATCTTATTGGCAGACGATCTAGCCAGTAATTGCGCTGCTCTTCTGCTATTGGCCAGCTAGTAGCTCGTAGCGCCACCCACGCGTGTCGTATGCATGTTGGCATGGGCTCAACGGTGCAGAAGTGTAAACACACGCCGGGCGAAATGAAACAGTACGTACTGTGTGTGCCTGTGTGTAATGTACATCGGGCGCAGCGCATCACACTTACGAGTAAGATCATTACGCAAGACAACCATAAAATCATAAGATCCCATTCGTACTATCACGTGGTAAGCGCTACGCTGCTGTTGTTGTCTATTAGACGGTGATGGGCAAGACCCTATGTAACCTCACCGGACACACGTGGATCTGTGTGTTTTATCAATTGAACGATAGAGCTTTGTTTTAGGATTTGCACTTTACGTGTCATTTGCTACATATAAAGTGCATTCAATTTATATACTGTAACATACTAGTTGTATAATATTCTTGTTAATATTAAACTGGAATAGTAACAATTATTTATGATCACATCTTAAACATTATGTCATAATTTATTTACCCTCCCCATGCCATTCAAAACCTATATGACCATTTCTTCGGTGGAAACCAAAAAGAAGATATTTTGAAAAATGTCTCTGTGGTTTTGTGTCAATAAATGCTACACAGTTACTTCATGTTACATTATAATGTGTACACAGTAGCATAGTGTGTAAACCTTTCTTTCAGACTCTTAAAATAAACGTGATTTGCAATGCATACATTACATAATATATATTTAGAAATCATTTATTACATGCATATAATGCATAGTGATGTCATTAATAATAGTCATTCAGACTGTCCACAAACTATTCATTGGGGAAGAAAAGCTGTGCAATGTGAGCGCATTTATTAATGCTGGACTCACGGGCGTATGAGTAGCATCAGTTCACTTTTACATGTACGCACACACACACACACACACACACACACACACACACACACACACACACACACACACACACACACACACACACACACACACACACACACACACNCACACACACACACACACACACACACACACACACACACACACACACACACACACACACACACACACACACGCACGCACGCACGCACGCACGCACGCGCGTTTTACTTAATTGAAAGCCCCTTCTCATCTATTGTTTTTTCCTAATAGAAGATCAATCATTATTACTATACTAAAATCCACATTTCTAAAGAGGTTGGGTACAACCACACTCAAACACACCTGCCAGCAATTTACAAGTAAAAACTGGTTTCAGCAGGTTCAGATGTGTTGAGGTCGCATGTATACTTGTACACTCCGGGAGCACACCTGCTCTATTTTAATAGACAGAGACATCAGAATGTCTATGATGTCAGTTCCCTCACGTAAAGTAGAAAAAAATAATATGTCTGCAAGCAATGGGCTAAATTAATGTTGCAGCTTTTCTCTGGTTCTTATCATTCCCTAAGACATGTGTACGGGGCTGAAGAACGTGCACATGGACTTCGACAGCAGCCTGAGATTTGTGAATGAAATACTTAGCCACGCCTTACATCTGAATTTATCCAATGGAACGGCCTACATTGTTTCTGACACGCCTTATTCTCCAGTGATCGACCAATGGCGCACGGTTCTTGGGACTGGAGCATTGCGTAAAATTTTGCAGCGGTTTCACGTTTAAACGGATCATTACGCCGTGTTTTGATATATGGAAGGTGCAAGAATACGTGACTAAAACGTTAAACGGTGTTTTTCCCCTTGACGAGTCGTTACATTTTGAGTAATGTAAAACCTTTTACATCGTGACATGTTGTGATGAAAAAACACACGTGACAGTAAATTTTACAAGGTTGTTCTGCATTGCATCAGTATTACAGAGG
This sequence comes from Triplophysa rosa, assembly GCF_024868665.1. Lineage (NCBI taxonomy): Eukaryota > Metazoa > Chordata > Actinopteri > Cypriniformes > Nemacheilidae > Triplophysa > Triplophysa rosa. Next base: position 12,899,794 of record NC_079897.1, on the reverse strand, counting down.
ATCAGACAATTCAATAATAACGATTTGCAAATAAAATGATAAAATGCAGGAACAAACAACCTAAACGTGCCTGCCTCACTACTTCAGAAGTTGTTATAGGATAAGGGTTAAAAAAATAAAAAGGCAAAACTTTGTTCTTTTGTTTGTTTTAACCAACACCTCAGCTATTCGCCCCTTTTCACTTATTTATTAATCTACAACCACCAGTAGACCACAATTGTAGCGTTCGTAAAGTGGTTGAAGAATGGTGTTTTACTGCATCCCAGCGGTTTAATAAAAAACTGCAAGCATGCTTTTCATGAAATTTTATTAAAAAAAATCGAATATATATGTCTGTGTGTGTGCAAAAAGTTGTGCGTGTAAAAAATCTGTAGAGTGGGGATACTTTCTAAAAAAAGGTCATAAATCAGGTTTATTTATGAAATAACTTCTATTAACTAAATCAAACCAATAGCCTATTCTGTGTGACCCCCATTTGTGTTTTTAAGCAGCTTTTGACCTAGGTGTCTATAGCTTTGCACTTTCTTTTATAACAAAATATTAGTAGAAGTAAAAAAACTAAATGTTAATAGTTATTAAAAATCCACATTAACATTTCAAACAATTTCTGAGTGAGTTTGAATCATCTTTATTTATTGTTTTATTGCCACAAATCACACCAATACCTCTTCAATCAGACTTTCCCTGCCCCCCACTTAACTATTTGTGTCATACACATTTTTCAGTGGGCAACCCTTCATGATTTTCTCGGTCACTTGTTCTTTTCTCACTTGTTCTCTCTCTTTCTTTCTCCCTCTCTCTGGTCCAACCAATCTGCTTTTTGTGTGACATGTGATGGGGTCTCTCCTCCACCATTCAACTCACAGGGCCCAATCATCCACATCATGAAAAAGACCAAGTATTCAGTCTACTTGTAGGATATTTCCATTTTGTGGACAGTTCTGCAGTAACACCGTCAAGATTTGATTATCTCTTATCGTGCTGTGTATCAGTGGGTCTATTCCGGTTTTCCCACCGTGTGTTTGCTGTGGAGAGGTGGGTGACAGCATGGACGGGGACTGGAAAAGTGTGGCTCTTTTTCTTCTGTACGTGAACTGTGTCAACTGCTCAGGAACCAGTAAGACTGATAATCTTAAGCAGTATTAGTGCAGGCCTTTTACAACTCTCTATGGCGATCAAAGCTGTTGATAAGATGTGAACAAACTAAAACAGTACAAAATGATATGAACAGTTTATGTTGCTTTTTGCTGTCTTAAGAACTTATCAAGAATGATGCCATGTAGTCGATTTGGCTTCATAATTAGTTCAACTTGGCAATGCTAAGGTTGTAGGTTTAATTCCCAAGGAACGTATGAATAAAAATAAAATGCAAACATCATGTAAGATGCTTTGGAAAAAATTGCATGCCTTTCTTTTTGAGATAAAATGTTATGTTTAAATGTTTTCTTGAATTCTACTTTAGCCAGAAGCTCTGAAAGTCACTTGTATTCTTCTCATTTATTTTTAGCCAAAGAATGGACATACGCAGGTAATGTTGTTCTTTTCCGACCCTGTTTCAAGTGATTTCCTCATAGTTTTATTTGCATGTTCATTTGGGTTATACTGCTGTGATGGAATTGTCATAGATACCATACTAACTGATAAGGACTATTACAGAATCGTTACTTATTTATGATTTGTTTTGGAGTTGTGTCTGTATCCCTTTAAAAAACTTTGAAATTAACCAAACTAAGCTCACATCTTCCTTCAACTGTCTCTCTATTTATATCTCTGTTCAAACTGTGTTACTTCCAGTTCATATCTTCCATCTTTCATTGCACATACTCTGAGAACAAATAGAAAGAGAGAGAGAGAGAGTCAGCCAGTGCAAGAGACTGTGTACAAGTATGGAGCTTGAGAATGAGTGTTTGCATTTGATACAGAAGAACATAATAAATAGCATGTTAAAGAAAAGGAGACTTCTGTGCTTGGTGGATAGACACAGCAATTCATAGTCTTACGAACAGACTGACACGCTTCAATGTGTTTATTGTGCAGTGGAGTTTCAGTTAACAATCCTGTAGCATGTGATCAGACTCACATTAAGTCTTAAACAAAACAGTTCACACTGTTCAGCCGCCAATGAATAATTACATGAACATGTAGGATAAAGAAGGATCACAGTGCATTTTACATGGATTTTTTCTACTTGAATTTTTTTGGGACAAACCATTGACATTGTTAGCATAATGAAGTCTTCGAAAAAGCTAATTTGGTCATATTTAGCATTGCACGTGCTTGTTACATAAATCAGGCCTAATGAGTGTATAGAGCTAAATTCAAGAAATGCAGAAATTCAAGAGGATTCTGGTTGAAAATAATTGAGCATTGGGTCATTTTCACCCTAAAATTAAAAGAAATAATATGCAATTTGCAGGAGGAAAATTTTAGGATCATTTTTCATTGTATTTATACATCAAGGTAGTTTTTGTTATACCGAATTTAAACAAAACACATTGTTCCTCGGTACTAATACAATACATCAGAGTTTTCTTTCTCCATTTATTCATCATTGGAGTTTGGGTTCCTCGCCACAGCAGGGCAGTGTTGGCTTGCCTACCGGGAGACTGCATTTATTTATTTATTAGATATTATTTATTAGAATGATCTTGCTTGGTCTATAAACACCATGCACTGTGCTGTGTTTTACCTTTCTGTGATTTTCTTATTTGCTCCTGTAAAGCAGCTTTGGAACAATGCACATTGTAAAAAGCACTATATAAATAAATTGAACTGAAATCTTGTAGAAAAATGATTAAAACTAAAAGTAAGAATACATTGGATTATTAATTATATATAAAACATTGTGTGTTCTCAAATTAATGTTACAATAAAAAAATGCTAAATATTGTTCATGCATAATTTGTTTAATGCTAAATAGAATTTATTCTTTTTTCTTTTGAGGTGAGATTGCTCTTATGCTTATTTTCAAGCATTAAAAAGCTGATCTTTGATTTGTATAACATCTTGCACACTTTTCTAGGGTTGTTGTACCATAAATGTGTCTTGTGATCCATTCCATTATTACCGAACAGAGTTTATAGTTTCTCTAGTGAGGGATGCTTTGTTTCCCGTATGCATGGGGCAAACTGGCAGTGGTCCGAAATATGTCTTGTAGTTGTCATAGGGATCACCTTGGCAACGGCAGATCAATGAAAGTGACTCTCCCTCCCCTTCCTCACTTTTTTGGGTTGAACAGGGTTTGAGGGGATATTCTTGATGAATGGCAAGATTGAGTGGGCCTCTAATCCCTGTGTACACAAACTTAATACAGCACTAACCTGAAAAACACAGACTTCTATTAAACTTGTTTTTATATCGATCAGTAATATCCTTGTTCATTCTCTATTGCCAGCAAAAACCAACCAACCACCCATAGCTTTCTTTAGTTGCCTTGCAGAATTTTCAAGCACTGAGTAAACGTGTGTGTAGGCCATGCTTTTGTGCCTCATCATTAATTTCGCGTGACTAAACCCTTAGCTGTCACGGTCCCACCATCTTGTTTATGAAATTCTAGTCGTGTGGTGGGATCGGGGCAGAGTCCTTAGGTTATGTGTGGAGAGAAACATATTGTTGTCCGTTTGACAATACCCAGATAGCACAATCCATCTGGTTTACGTCTATTTGACGTCTGCATTTACATCTGCAAGACATCTTAAATACATAGTTTGCTCATCTGCAATACGTCTCGGAGACGTCTGAACGTCTGTAATACGTCTGCTAAAGATCTGGAGATCTGCTGCTTAAAAACATCTGCTAAACATCTTAGAAAGAGCTGTTGTACATCCATTCTAAATCATAAACATCTTACAGACATCTTCTAGATGTCTATATGACGTCTGACAGCAGACATCTCTGAGACGTATTGCAGATGAGCAAACGATGTATTGTAGATGTCTTGCAGATGTAAATGCAGACGTCAAATAGACGTAAACCAGATGTATGTGTGCTATCAGGGTAATATACGTTCTCTCCAGTGTCTTGTCATTGGCCCCATTCCTCTCGTTTCCTTGTCATCTTCCCCTGAGTGTTTAATTACCCACACCTGCCCCGTGTCATTATCCCTTGTTTGTCTTACCTATATATACCCTCTTGTTTCTTTGTTCTGTGTTCGGTCATTGTATGTATATGGTTCTTGTCTGTGTACTACCCCCGTGCCTAGTGCTGTATGGTCCTGTTCGTTGTGAGAGTTTAGTTATTGTCAGTTCTTTGTAGTTTTGTTCAGTGTGGTGTTTAGTCCTTGTATTTTAGTTTAGTCAGTTTATGTGCCTGTTCTGTTCTTCCATTCATTATCGTGTTTTGTTCCCCACTGTGGGTTTTTGTTTTTGTGTTTTTTGTAATATTAAAGTCTTGTTAACCCCTTCACTGCCTGCCTGCAATTGGGTTCTTCTGCCATCCGTGACACTTAGCTAATATGTTAGTAGTGATTGTTCACCCAAAAAGGAAAATTCTGTCATCATTTGCTCACCCACATGTCATTTCATACCTGTATATGTTAGATATTTGGAAGAATGTTAGCAATTTTCAATCCTGTGACATCATTGACTGCCATAGTAGGAAAATTTAAATGAAAGGTGCCCCAAAACTGTTTGTCTTCATAAATTCATCAAAATATCTCACTTTGTCTTCAACAGAACAACGAAGAATACAATATATTTTTTTCCAATTATGGTAGTGGATGATGTCACAGAACTGAAAATGGCTAACATTCTTACAAATATCTTTCTTTGTTTTTAACAGAACAAATAAATGTATATAGGTTTGAAACAACTTGAGAGTGAGTAAATGATGACAGAACTATCCCTTTAACTATGACTCTTCACACATATTCTTCCTAATTGCTCAAATCTGTACTGCACATGCACTTTTTTGGTACAAACTCTTACATTCACATTTTCTGCTTGTGTCAGGTGCTGTGGGGCAGTCAGAGTGGGCTGAGCTTTTTCCTGACTGCGGTGGCTCCAGTCAATCACCTATAAATGTGGACACGTCCCGTACAGTGCACGATCCTACACTACTTCCTGTAGAGCCCCTGGGATATAACCAACCTGGAAATAAGCCCTTCACTCTTTTTAATAATGGTCACACAGGTAAATCTTACAACCATATCAACTTTGTACAGTATAAACAATCTATTTCTGATTTTAAGCACTCTATAGCAGGACCCTCAGGGCTGACATGATTACTTGACTAGCCAAATACATTTATGCATTTGGCAGACGCATTTATCCAAAATGACTTACATTGCATTGCATTGTACTGTACATTTGTTTCTTAGTATGTGCAATCCCTGGGATCATACCCATGACCTCAGCATTGCTAACGCAATGCCCTTACCACTGAGCTACAGGAAAGCTAATATACTACAATGTTCACTTACTGTGTAACGCACCTATAAGACACAGACACTTGCGGAATACCTTATTCATGGCTCACAGCGAAAAGTACATTCATGCCTTATCTGCCTTATTAACTGAACATGCTGCATCCACACCACAATGTGTCATTGTTAGTCCTAAGCATGTGCCAATGTAACCTAAACTAAGTTCAAGAAAGTTGTGTCACCAAGCAAAATAAAATAAAACATTGTTGCCAGTCAGTGCCAGCCTTTTAAATCATTTTTATAAAACTTTGATGGCCCCCAGAATGTTTCTTCTATATTGACATACTGTATAACAGTAAAAACATAAAACGATATAAAAACTCAATGGTTGGCCAACGTTGCGTCATAAATGACTGAAAATATTACATGGGAAAGAGTCGGCAAAATGAAGATATTACACTTAGTTCTCTCTCTTATTCTCAAACAGTTCAGATGACATTGCCACGTTGGATGGGCGTGGCTGGGTTACCATGGCATTACAGTGCCGTACAGCTGCACCTGCACTGGGGTAATGGAGTGGGCGTGGCCACAGGAAGTGAACACACTATTAATGGACGGAGCTCTTCAGCAGAGGTGTGTGCTTGTTGATATCAGTGGTTCAAGCTGCTAAACAATGTGTAAAGTTTGGCCTCGGCATCTTTTGGAAACCCGTCAATGAGATAGTAAATCAGAACATGCAAAATTTTAGCCAATGAGGCCTTTATTGTTTTAATCATGTTGACTTTGGGCTGGCTGAGCTTTTAACTGAGCCTACACAAAGTCCCTACAGGGAAAGTCTTTCGTTTCAGTGGCCATATTTGCAACACCTTCAGGTAGCTATCAACTGTATACCATAAATTTAGGTCCTTAACCTCAAACCACGATAAAAAAGTTCCTAACCCAAAGGATCTATATTCGAAAGATGAGTGGCTCTTTTTACTGGAGCTCCTGACTGCTGCGCTTCCCTCCAATCATATACCTGCTGCGTCTTGTTAATATTTATAGTCTTTGGCCTAGATCTGTCATTGAGATGGGGTTCTCACGATACTTATTTCAGTGATATCTTTCACACAGGACATTATAAGTGGGGTATTTCTAATAAAATAGCTCATAGCTGTTTAAATAGGTATAATATACAGCTATAAACAACACAAGTCTGACGTTTCTATACAGCATTAGACAAATCATTACAGCGCTCTCAATAAATTAAATTAATTATATTTTTCATATAATAAACAAATGAAGCGCATTTTATGGACAAGGCACCAAATTCAAGTACACTGAGACAGTCAGTTGTATTAAAGATAACACTTTCATAACATGTGTGATTATAGAGAGCCTCTACATTGCATCAAGCTGTTTACATTTCAACAGACACAAATAGTCTTACACATCGCAGGTTGAGCAGGTGGTGTGTGTTGCAGACTTGTGTTTTTTTGGCACTTCCTGTTAGTGTTCTGGGATATGGATCAGCCTAGGGTTCTGCCGGTTCTCCACAGGCACTGGAGAACAAAACAATGAACTTTGACCATCCCCATCTGCAGAGGAATATGATACATAAAAGAGCAGGGGATGATAAATGTGAAAATAATTTATGTGGGAGTTTTTATTTTACTTATAAATGTATTTAAAAATGTACACACAATGTTTTGAATAACTCTGATATGATAAACAGGGTTTAGATTTTTTAAATTAATGCCAAAAAGTTTTGACAAACTGTACCAAACCAAAACTGTCTCTCTCTTTTCTGCCAGCTCCATGTTGTACACTACAACACAGAGTTATACTCTAACATGTCAGAGGCAAAGACCCATGGGGATGGCCTGGCCGTGTTAGGGGTAGTGATCGAGGCAGGTCCTCTCTTTAAATTGTATTATTTTAACATTCAAAGATTCTTAAATATATTACCACTTATTCTATATCCTTTATTTTGATTTTAGGCAGGTGAGGAAGTTAATCATGCATATAGTAGTATTCTCAACTATCTGGGTCGTATCAAATATGCAGGTTTGTGTATGTCTATTAACACGTGATTCTTTAACTTTAGTCTGTCAATCCATTTCCAACCAAGATTAAAAGATGTTTCGTGTCTTGACAAGCAGGTCAGAAAGTGGCTATCGCTGCGTTTGATGTACGCTCGCTGCTGCCCGACGACTTGAGCCGATATTTCCGTTACAATGGCTCGCTCACCACCCCACCTTGCTTCCAGAGCGTCCTTTGGACACTATTTTATGAGAGGGTTCAAATCTCTCACTCACAGGTACAGAAAATGAAAACACCAGAAAGAGAAATCACACTATAGCATTCGTATGTGATGTCTCTTCTCTCCTCTCACATCAGCTAATGAAATTAGAGACGGTGCTGTACTCCAGTAAGGCAGAAGCGGCCGAGCCCTCAGCGCTACAGGACAACTATCGCGTCACTCAACCAGTTAACAACAGAACTGTCCTGTCCTCTTTCATTCCTGGTAGGAGAGAATTGGAGAATTGGGGCTGGGGGTGGCACATAGCCAAGCTCTTTGTTTATGTGATGGCTGATTAGTTTTTCGAAATCTCTCATGAACACAGAGCTTATTGTAATTGTGTTGATACAAGAGAGGGACAAAGATAGACAGCATTACAAAGCAGTAAAAAGACCTGCGTTGGTACTTAAAGTGATAGTTCACCCAAAAAAGAAACATTCTTTCATCATTTACTCACCCTCTTGTCATTTCAAACCTGTATGACTTTCTTTCTTCCACAGAACACAAAGGAAGATATTTAGGAGAATGTTGTTAACTGGACTCCATTGACTTGCATTGGTTTTGTGCCCATACAATAGAAGTGAATGGGTTCCAGTGCTGTTCGGTTACCAACATTCTTCCAAATATCTTTTTTTGTGTTCTGCGGAAGAAAGACAGTCATGCAGGTTTGACATGACAAGAGGGTGATTAAATGATGTAAGTAAAAAAAGTAAATTTTCATTTTTGAGTGAACGATCACTTTAAATTTTGCAGGAATATGCACGTTTTTTTGTATTTAAATAACAATGTTTTCACCTTCTTTTTTTCTTCCATTGGGATACATTTCACAGGTCTGGCAAATGCACCATAAGACTTCAATGTTTTTTAAACATCAAATGTTTACGAATAGCCTATTTGTCACTGAAAAAAAAGTGTTTAGTTGCTTATGCTTTGTCTTATTCCACAACTCTCTCATTCTTTGTTTTATTCACCAGTTTCAATTCAGATTTACACAGCAGGTGAGAGATGATATTATTTATCAAGATACTTTGTTTTCTCTTTTACTCTTCATGAATTCCCTTTAACATCCCGCTCCTATCGTAGGTGAAATCGCAGCGATTGTGATCGGATCTCTGTGCGGATGTGTAGGGTTGGCTGTTATCATTCGCTTAATTGTGAAAAGTATTCGGTAAGAACATCTAACAACTCACCCACACATCTCTCCTGCATCTTACTGTTAAAAGCTGGTCAGAGATGCTTAGTTATGTAATGGTGTACAGTAGGTTTTGTACGTGCTTGCTTGCACAAACGTGCCATGAATGTGATTGCAACCCTGATAAAACTGGTTGATCTGTGTTAAAGCCACAAATTCTTCCCTGCTATCAACCTTATTCATGCTAAAGAGCAATGCAAGAGAGATTGTTTCAGTCAAACAGAACAATAGGGCAGAACATGACACAAAGACAGAAATATTTTCTTGGTTTAGATCTTTTAGATCAATTTTAGTTTTTTTTTAATCAAAGATAGTTTGAATCTTGGTGTTAAAATTGTGTGGTAGCTGATTCTGAATTAATAAATCCTATTCTTTCTTAATAACATAATAATCAGAATGTTGTTTGTCTTGTATGTTTGTTTTCATATTTACCATACCATACTTTAATCATGTTTGTTTGTGATTGGTCATATGATTGTTTCTTCTGGTCACACTGCAGCTCAACATCGAGCTGGGATGTCCTGCCGAGTATCCGACCTGCTCCTCAGCCCAGGTCACCTTTTTCAAAGACCTCTGAGTCTTTACATCTAAATTCTCTTTGATATCCGGGTGTAAAAGGGAGACGGCATGCCTTATTCATTCACGTGTTGGCAGCACGTGTTGTGGCAAGAAGGACACAACGTCTCGTTCCCTCCATCTGGGAACTGAGGTTAGATCCGTAACCAAGACCTTCCCTTTCTGTCGGTCTCTCAACGTTGTGTCGAGCCGACAGATGGATGGAAATTGTGACCTGCCAGTGGGTAGGTAGGGGGTCCCAGAACTTTTCTTGAAAGGTGAGAAAAGTTTGTTTCTCTAACAGCGAGAAGTACCGTAAGACCACTGGGTAAGCGCTACTTCCTCAAATGGGGGATGCGCTACAGAGACCACTTCCTACCGCAGGGAGGAGTTTAGTGGAGATACCAACATGGTCTCACCGTTAGGGGAGAACTCATGGGAGGAAAGTGCGGACTGAAGGAGTTAACCGCACGGTGGAGGTCCACCTAGGGAAGGTCATGGGTTACCAAGGTGGGAACCAATCATGAGGATACATCAGACGGAATCGCCCTGCTGGGGGGTTACAATGTCCGGTAGCACTAGGTCCGGTTAGAGCTATGTTGTGGATAACTCATTTGGTACCCGGCCTAAGGGGCAGGGCTGCTCTGCCCAGCCCGCCCGCAGGAGGTGCTTGCTTAGTGATGGATGGAGTGCCTGTTCTTCACCCAGTGGGGGAAGAAGGGAGGCTTGTTTAGTACGCCGACCCCCCTAGAAGAAAGGGGGGAAGGTACTGTCATAGGCGTACACCCTACCGGCTACCGGTCTTGCCTGATGCCCTGCAAGACTCGAGCTGATACTGGTTTTACGCGGAGGCTGTAGGACCTCGCGAAGGTGATGGGTGTAGCCCAACCCGCAGCTCTGCAGATGTCTGCCAGAGAGGTGCCTCCCAGTGCCCACGAGGAGGCTATACTCCGTGTGGAGAGAGCTCTCACCCAGTGGGCGTGGGCGATCTTTAGGACAGGAACGTCATAGTGACGGCGTCCATGATCCAGTGCGCCAATCTCTGTTTGAGACAGCCCTCCCCTTCTGCTGATTTCCAAAACAGACAAAGAGCTGCTCAGAGCTCCTGCGGCTCTGCGTGCGGTCCAAGCAGAGGCTCAATGCGCATACTGGACACAACACGGATGGGGTTGGGTCTTCCTCCCCGGTGGGGAGCGCCTGTAAGTTCACCACCTGGTGTCTAGGGGGAGTGGTGAGAACTTTGGGCACTTAGCCAGACCGGGGTCTCAGGATAGCGTGAGAATCACCGGGCCCGAGTTCTAGGCAATCTGTGGACAAGGAGAATGATTGTAGGTCCGCTACCCTCTTGAGCGCCATCCGGAGATCCGTCTTCATCGTGAGGTGAGAAAGAGCGGCATCTCCGAGAGGCTCCAGGACCACATCAAGGTCGCAAGAAGGTACGGAGCGTGGGTGAGACGGTAGCCTTGCCGCACCCCTTAGGAACCAAATGATCAGGTTGTGCTGTCCTAGAGACTTACCAGCAACTGAGTGGTGATGAGCGGCTACATACACGTTCAGTGTGGAAGGGGAGAGATTACTCTCGAGTCTCTGGAGGACAGCATGTTCCCGATCGAGCAAATCCGCGGATCTTCTCTTCGAGAAGAGCACCAGGATGAGAAGAGGCATCGCTTACCAGTGGCCAGGGCCATAGCCTGAGTGATGGTCTTAACCTCCGCAGGGGGTAGGCCTCTCAGGATATCCTCGTCCTGTCCAGGGGCCAGACTTGGAGGTTCCAGAGGTCTGGCCTGGGATGCCATAACGTGCCCCTCCCCTGGGAAAGCAGGTCCTTCGTCAGGGGAATCGGCCAGGGGGGAGCTGTCGTCAAGAGCATTAGCTCCAAGAACCAAGTCCGGTTGGGCCAGTATGGCGCAACTAGTACACTTGATGCTCCTCTTCCCTGACCTTGCACAGGGTCTGTGCAATGAGGCTCACTGGGGGGAAGGCGTACTTCCGCTCGTCCCACGGCCAGCTGTGCGCTAGAGCATCCATGCCAAGGGGGGCCTCTGATGAGAGTACCCTAGTGGGCAATGGGTGGTGTCCAGGGAGGCGAACAGGTCTACCTGAGCCCGCCCGAACTGTACCCAATGAGCTGGACTGCACGGGGGTGGAGTCGCCACTCTCCGCGAGGCGTCAACTGACGAGAGAGCGCATCGGCTGTCTGGTTCAGGTCACCTGGGATATGTGTGGCTCGCAGGGATCTGCTCACCTGCGAACTCCACAGGAGGAGGCGTCGGGGCGAGTCATGTTAGCTGCCATGAGTGAACGCCACCCTGGCAGTTGATATACACTACGGCAGTTGTGCTGTCCGACCGGAGAAGCATGTGCTTGTCCTGCATGAGAGGTTGTAGCCCCTTCAGTGCAAGTAGCACATCCAACAACTCTAGGCAGTTGATATGCCTGCGCAGGCGGGGGCCCGTCCATCGCCCCAACCCTGCAGGGAGGCGTCTGTCGTCACCACGACGTGCCTCGTGACCTGCACGAGAGGGACCCCCGTCCGTAGAAAGGTCATTGAAGACTAAGGGGTTAGGGTGCGTTAGCAGAGAGGCGTAATCACTATCCGCCTGCTGCCGGTGTGCCACGCTCTCCAGGGAACTCGACTCTGTAGCCAGTGTTGGAGCGGTCTCATGTGCATGAACCCGAGGGGTATCACCACCGCCGAGGATGCCATGTGCCCAGGAGCCTCTGAATTTGTTTCAAGGGGACTGCTGACTGCTTGAAATATTCTAGGCAGTTCAACACTGACTGAGTGCGTTCTGTAGTCAGTCGCGCTGTAATGGAGACAGAGTTGAGTTCCATACCAAAAAAGAGGATGCACTGCACAGGGGAGAGCTGGCTCTTTTCTCGGTTGACCTGTGGTCCCAATCGATCTAGGTGCCGAAGCACTAGGTCCCTGTGTGTACATAACAGATCTCGCGAGTGTGTCAAATGAGCCAGTCGTCGAGATAGGTTAGTACCCGCACACCTCTCTCCCTCTCCCTGGTGACCTCAGCCCAAAGCACGGGAGCATCCTTGCCTCTGACTGAGGTTTGAGAGGATGCCCCGAAACTTGGGTGGGCGTCTGGGGAGTTGGACCGTGTAGCCGAGACGGATTGTATCCCGTAGTCACCGTGACGGTTTGGGAAGCTTTGTCAGGCTCCCAGGGACCGATCCAGGGAGGCTAGGAGTAAGTTCTGCTTCATCGACCACCCGGGGAGTAGTTCGATGGCCGGCAGTGCGGATCCCTTGCCGTGGGGGGCCCCCGGAGAGGAGATCGGCTCTGCTGTTTTACCTGCCTGGCAATGATGTAGCACAACGCACCATCGATTGAGAGTGCTTAAGCTGATGATTATCTTCGACATTGGGTCTCACCTCAACGTTGAGTTGCCAAACACCGTCGTGTAGAGGGTGAGAGCGACTGTGATAATACCCGGACGATGATGTAGCACAACGCACCGTCGATTGAGAGTGCTTAGGCTGCTGATTATCCTCGACATTGGGTCTCGCCGTGACGCAACGTCGAGTTGCCGAACACCATCGTGTAGAGGGTGAGAGCGGCTGTGATAAACACCCAGAGAGAGAGAAAAACTCTTAGAAGTGAGCTGTTGGGACGGGGCAGGAACCGTCCCGGATCGACCAACCAGTGATGGAATGGCTGTTGTCGGGCCCGAAGGTATTCTCGATCTCCCTGGGGTCTTCCCATGAGGGCCGCTTCGGCTTCTGCCGCGGCTGCTGATGGGGTGGTGGTCTCCTCTTCGATGTCTTCTTCTGGGGGCCACCTGCGTGGGGGGCGCCGAAACCGGAAGGCGTTGAAGAGGACCAGGGCTGCTGGGAATCAGACTGTGCACGGGATCTCGACGGCCAGAGGGCGGCCGAATCGCGGCGGGGGAGGATATGCTTGATATCCTCTGTCTGCTTCTTTACTGTCGAGAACTGCGGCTCGACAGTATCACCAAACAGCCCCCCCTTTCGAGATGGGTGCATCGAGAATGCGGACTTTCTCGACCTTACTCATCTGTGCAAGGTTCAGCCAGAGGTGTCTCTCCTGGACCACAAGTGTGGACATCGCCCGAACCAGGGCCCGCGCGGTCACCTTGGTTGCCTGTAGAGCGAGGTCGGTGACGGTGCGGAGTTCCTGCATAAGTGCTGGGTCGGTCTTACCCTCGTGGAGCTCTATCAACGCCTTGCCCTGATGGACCTGCAGGATGGCCATAGCGTGGAGAGAGGGGACAGCTTGGCCCGCAGCAGAGTAAGCTCTGCTTACTTTGCTTTTTTCTCCGAAAAACCTACATGCTTTGGACGGGAGTCTAGGTCGAGCCCCTGAGGGACATCGACGTATCCTCTAGCTGCCCCACCATCGAGGGAAGAAAGGGCAATAGAACTAGTTGACGTGCACGCGCCGAAAGGGTCATACTAAGGTCATACTAAGTTCCTCATGCGCTTCCGGGAAAACACGGCACTGGGGGCGAGTGCGGCTTGGAGCCGCTCTCAAACCCGAGGTACCATGTATCCAGCCGCGAGCGTTAGGAGGCCCGGGAAAGCATGTCTGACATTTTGACATCCGCTTCTTCCTGGGCTCGACCCCCCAAGGAGGGAGCTCCGAGGAATCGTCGGAGTCAGATGCCAGTAAGTCACCCTCCGATGCTGCAATGGACATCTCATCATCACGCACCGTTTCTGAATACGTGGTTGAGGATCAAGATGGTGGGACCGTCTCATGGGGAACGGTCAGATGAGCGAGATGAGGTGCGAACGGTCCGCGGGCCGGTGGCTGACGGATTAGCGCTCACAGTAATCCTCATATCACCCTCGCTGCTCACTGTAGTGGACAGCAGGGCCGTAGCCACTGCTGTCACGCAATGGGAAGCAGACGAGGTGGAACACCGTAGTCCCGTAGGAACACAGCCACCCATGACGCAACGTCTGAAACGTCAACCGCCCGCAGTGTGGGCAGGACGTATCCACAAGGGCTGCCCCAGTGTACTGTAGCAGAACTCGTGTCCGTCCCCCTCCTCGATGAGTGTGTTGCACCCATGAGAACAGTGGGACATGCCACGCTGGAGAAATTTGCTCTTTTAGAGAAAAATCTCTAACACTTCTGGAACCGCCGAGACGCCCAGGGAAAGTCGCCGCAGGAATGGACAGTCCACTGCACCACGTCGTAGAATCTGGCAGTCTTGTAGTTGCTATCTTGTAGCAAAGTCTGTTGATCATGAGCGAAGGCTCCGAAGAACAAAAGGTGAATGAATGAGGCACGCTGTCTCCCTTTTATACCCGGATATCCGGGGGCGGAGTCTGGCATGCAAATTTCATTCGCCAATTTCATTGGCCTTTTCTAAGAAGTCGGAAGCGATTGGCTCTCAGGGACGAACCCCATCTGTCGGCTCGACACAACGTCGAGACACCGACAGAAAGGGAACAAGAAAAACATCAAGAAAACAATAGGGCTTTGCACCCATGGTTTTCAGCTGCTCAAGACTCTTATAACACATGTTAAGTTTGGGGCAGACTGGACAAGGTATGCTTAAGATACAACAATTTCATATTTTTTGGCATGCTTTGGCAGGCCGGCACAAACTATTATCTTTTTTCAACAAAGAATCAAGATCTTCACAATTTAGCATCACAAAAGACATGAAATTGACCAAATATGATGTTGATCTGATTAAAACTTTGTTAAAATATGCCTGGAAATGGCACACTTCCTGCTGCCAACTGGTGGCGCTATGAGTGAAAATTGACATATTGTCTTTAGGTCAGGACTTCATTGTATTTCCCCTTAGCAACAATCATATATACTGTAGTTAGTAAATGTAGTTCGCATTATTTGGAACATGAACAAGCTACTTTGTCCTTGCAATTAATGCAATTTCTCATTTGTCCTGCCCACTAAGATCCTGTAAACCAGCCTGGTAGTCCAACACAAGATACAGTCGACCACAAACATTGCCAGAACTAGAAGAAGCTTTCATTTTTCATTAAACAGTGGCTAGGCAAAGCTTAAAGCTTTCTCTCCCCTCTCGGAGACTGATGTCTCCAAAATTCTCCTTTCCACCCGACTTACTACCTGTCCCCTCGACCCGATCCCTCCCTACCACCTACAGGCTGTCTCTCCGTCTCTACTGCCTCAACTCGCACACATGATAAACACCTCCATCACCACTGGTGCTGTCCCCACCTCATTTAAACAAGCACTGATAGCACCTTTACTCAAGAAACCAACACTTGACCCCTCAGTGGTCAGCAACTACAGACCAATCTCACCCCGATCTGTCTACAAAACTCTTTCCAGAACCGGAACGAAAACTGTGGCCCCCTATCCGAAACCACGTCGATCGGCAAGCCATGGAGGCGGAAGATGTGATCCACCATCAGTTGAGCAGTCTCCCGGGCGGAGGGGAGTTTGGGTAAGGGGATGAAATGAACCGCCTTGGAGAAGCGGTCCACCACAGTGAGAACCACGGTGTTACCCTTATAAGCGGGGAGCCCTGTGACGAAATCAAGAGCAATGTGCGACCAGGGGCGGGAGGGGATGGTCAAGGGACGGAGCAGACCAGCGGGAGAGCGAGTAGGCGTCTTGCATAGAGCACAGACCGGGCAGGCCAACACAAACTGCTTGACATTGGTGGCAAGGGACGGCCACCAAAAACGTTGGCGGATGGCAGCCAATGTTCTCCGAACTCCAGGATGGCAGACCAGCCTGGATGAGTTACCCCACTGCAGGACCTCCGGGCGCAACACAGCTGGCACCGACAACCGACCCTCCGGACACTCGATTGGCACTTGCACCCCTCGACTGGCCATGACTACCCGCTGTTCGATACCCCAGGAGAGAGCTCCGACCACCATCCTCTCAGGAAGGATAGCCTCAACTGCGAGCTCTCTCTCTGGAGCCTCGAACAGGCACGATAGCGAATCAGGTTTAAGATTCTTGGTCCCTGGCCGGTACTAGAGGGTGAAGTTGAATCTGCCAAAAAAGAGTGCCCAGCGGGCCTGGCGTGGGCTCAATCTCTTGGCTGAACAGATGTACTCCAAGTTCTTATGGTCCGTCCAGACCAAAAAAGGCTGCGGTGCCCCCTCCAGCCAATGACGCCACTCACCCAAGGCCAGCCTAACCGCTAACAACTCTCGGTTACCGATGTTGTAGTTACGTTCGGCAGGGCTGAGGCGGTGAGAGTAATAGGCGCATGGGTGCACCTTCCCATCTGTGGGAGATCGTTGAGATAGAACCGTGCTGACCCCGACATCAGAAGCATCGACCTCGACAATGAATTGGAATGCAGGATCTGGAACAGATAGAACAGGTGCAGAGACAAAACGGGACTTCAATGAATTAAAAGTAACCTGAGCTTCCTTATTCCACTTGAACCTCTCCTTGGTGGAGGTCAATGCGTGAGAGACGCGGGCGTGAGGCCGAAGTTCCTGATGAATCGCCGGTAAAAATTGGCGAAACCCAGGAAACGCTGGAGGGCCTTGCGGGAGTCGGGGGTGGGCCATTCAGCGACAGCTCTTATCTTAGCAGGATCTGCCCGAATACCGCTGGAAGAGATGATATGGCCAAGGAACGTAACCGACTCGGCGTGGAATTCGTACTTCTCCACCTTGACATAAAGCTGGTTCTCAAGTAGGCACTGAAGGACAGAGGTGTAAAGAGTACCTGAAAACCATACTTAAGTAAAAGTACAGATACCTTGCAGTGAAAATTACTCCATTACAAGTTACAAGTCACCAATTCCAAAACGACTTGAGTAAAAGTCTTCGAGTATCTGATTTGAACAGTACTTGAGTATTTTACTCATACTGAATGTAGGCTCAAAGAAGCACTAGTCCTCAACATGTCAGTGGAAAAACTAGAAACAGTCGATTTGTGAGGAGAGCAATCGCATTTATTTTCTTAAATCATAATAAGACTGAACACCTCAAAATTGCAACAAATCATGGCCGACATCATAACCTACGTCATTACAAACACTCTAAGTCTCATTTAAGCTCAACTGCTCATAAGTAAACCAAACTCCTTCAAAAAGGTCTCTTCAATATAACAGATAAATAAATTAATGTTAAGTAAAATCAAAAAGTCAAAGCCTTTTTGCACTGGACATGCTGGTTTGGGCCTCATGGCCAGCTGCAGTCATGTCCTCATTTCACATACACTGTTAGCCCTTACCTGCCATTTCTACAGTAATATACTGTATTGGCAACACTGTTGCCTGCTAGTTACTGTAGGTGTTTTACAGTAAACTACTGCAATGGCTGTTTGAAGATACATTATAAAGAATCTATTAACGCACTTAAGTCACACAGTCTTAGATGAACAAGTGTAAATAACAGATGAACACAATAAATCTGTCAAGATTTCACCAGAGGAGAATTAAACACAAACATCAATAACATCTTCACATATTACAGACACCACTTTCACTTTATTTCTGTCATCTGTGTAAGATCTTATTGAGATTTAACTCGAGTTCATAGTGGTTCAATTATGTTTTAAGTCACCATTATGGCGATCAGTGTTTGCTTTGGTTGGACTCTTTGACTTTCTTGTAGCTTTAAAATGTACACTTATACAATAACACTGAAAGGGACTTTACAGGAACCGCAACTTTATGTTTGCTTAGTAACTGAAGATACATCTGAAAGAATTCAATCATTAAATAATAATAATATAGCATTTAAGATTTATTAAGATATGTTTGGTAAAGTGATTACATGTTATAATGGAAAGATCTCTGTCAGAAAATCTTTCTTTGCAATTGAGACACAGTTAGACACTTGACATACAAACCTCATCAATGGTGACAAACAATCATGAATGAGTTTTGTACTATGTACCCAGCATGCATTGCAGCATGAAGCTGTTCAGTTGATTGTCACCATTGTTGAGATTCATATGTGGATTGTTCATTTCTCTGTGTCCGACTCATTCTATAGGTTAATATTTTGTCTATATAGTGTGAGAGCACTTTTGAAAATTGAAATACTATACATTCTTTTTACTGGTTTACATCACTTCATGGCAATAGTCCCACCACATGGTCAAATTTTGAGCAAACATGTTTAGAGCACATTTAGGAAGAGTTAGTTTTAAAAATAAGAGCTTTTGTAGATGTGTGACCTACAGTAACTAGCTGGCAACAGTGTTGCCAATATATTACTGTAGAAATAGCGGGTAAGGGCTAACCGTGTATAAACCGCCAGCGATTGACATCTACCTGATACTGCACTCATATTCATATAAAGAAGCCATGTTGACAAGTTTTTGTAAGTTAGGGCAAAATCCACAAGATTGTAGTACCTTCATTGCCCTGTAAATGGCAATATTAATTATAAGATAGGTGCCATGCAAAATGTAATGTGTAATTGCATTAGTCATTACAAATGTAGTGGAGTAAAGAGTACATATACTTGTTCAAAAATGTAGTTAAGTAGAGAGTAAAAGTTGCTAATATCTTTAATACTCAGTACAACTACAAAGTAGCCAAAAAGATACTTAAGTAAAGTAACTAAGTACATTTACTCCAATACTTTACACCACTGCTGAAGGACCCGCCTAACATGCTGGGTGTGCACCTGGAGAGAGGGGGAAAATATCAAGATGTCATCCAGGTACACGAAGACAAATCTGTTAATCATGTCACCCAGAAGGCTATTGACGAGGTTCTGGAAGAAGGCGGGAGCGTTGGTAAGCCCAAATGGGAGAACCAAATATTCATAATGTCCCGATGGAGTGTTGAAGGCCATCTTCCACTCATCACCCTCCCGAATGCGGACAAGGTGGTAGGCGTTGCGTAGGTCAAGTTTAGTAAAGACCCAGGATCCCTGTATGAGTTCAAAGGCAGAAGATATGAGAGGTAGGGGATACCTATTCTTAACAGTGTCATTCAAACCTCGATAATCAATACAAGGCCGGAGGGAGCTGTCCTTCTTCCCGACAAAGAAGAACCCAGCACCCGCAGGGGAGGATGAGTGACGAATGAGACCAGCGAGAAGGGATTCTTGAATGTACTTGTCCATGGCCTCTCTTTCAGGACCGGAAAGGGAGTACAAGCAACCCTTAGGCGGAGAAGTACCCGGGAGGAGGTCAATGGCACAGTCGTAGGGATGATGAGGAGTGAGAGAAGTGGCGCTGGACCGACTGAAAACTGTGCTGAGATCGTGATATTCCACCGGGACGCCAGTCAAGTCTGCAGGCTGCACCTGTGGAAGACACGAAACAGAAACAGTAGAGGAAGCAAGACCAAGACAAGATACATGACACGATGGGCTCCAAGTTAAAGCAGAACTAGATTGCCAGTCCACGTGAGGGTTGTGTTGTACAAGCCACGGATGCCCCAACACAACCTGGTTCTCAGTGGCATCGAGGATGTACAACACAATGTTCTCGTGGTGGTTACCAGAGAGTCGGAGACTTACACTAGGGGTAATGTGAGAAATGGGTGAGAGAGGTCGGTCCCCCAGCGATCTAGCATCCAAGGGCCTCTCTAGAGGTACAGCTGGAATACCACACTCCCGGGCTGTGTGGGAACTAATAAAATTCCTATCAGGGCATGACCAGTGTGGCAGATCCCCTGGAATAGGAGTCAACAAGGCAGTAGAGTGCAGTTGAGCGGTGAGGAAGCAGTAGTGATAGCGCCCACCCGGATCTTCCGGTTCACGGGTGGGCCTTGGCTTTTAACGGGCAGTTTAGTGTGAAGTGTTCAGTCTTGCCACAGTACAAGCAAAGGCCCTGAGCCAGGCGCAACTGTCTCTGCTGTGGAGTGAGGTGAAGGCGACCCAGCTGCATAGGTTCCGAACTAGCTGGGAGATGATCCTGGAGTCCAGCCGAGGGGACAGGGTGTTCAGTGTGGAGGGTGAGCACCAGGAGGTGTTGGAAGGCGAAGCTGCCGACGATGGTTGAACTGACTCTCGACACGAACAGAGATAGCAATAAGAGAATCCAGGTCATTAGGTAACTCAAGAGGGGTGAGTTCATCGGCTATGGCGTGGTCTAGCCCGTCGAGAAATCGTGCTCGAAGAGCGTTGTTATTCCAGTCGCACGTCACAGCTAAAGTCTTAAGACGGATAGCATACTCAGTCATGGACCTTCCCTTCTGAATAAGGCGGGAGAGCTGTGCTGCTGCCTCGTCCCCCTGTGCAGTGCGGTCAAAGAGGCTGATCATCTCCTTGCGGAACTCCTCAAAATTCTCACAGAAGGCCGCTTTGGCCTCGCAGACGGCAATGGCCCAGTCACGAGCTGTACCAGACAGAAGAGTGAGAATGTCCGCTACCTTGGAACCCTCCGTGGCGTAACGACGGGGTTGAAGGGCAAAAACTAAAGCACATTGTGAGAGGAATGCTCTGCAAGAGTTAGGATCGCCATTGTAGATGGGAGGATTGTTAGCATGGGGTTCAGTGTTTGGTGGCTGGATTCCCGGTTCATGTTGGAGCTCGTGCATCTGGGAACGAAGCTGTGCCATTTAGGTATTGAGTGCTGCCATCTCTTGGGTGGCGGCATTGAGTTGAGCGCTCTGTTGCCCCAACAACGCCCCCTGCTGTGCGAGGGCATTACGGAGAGGATCAGGCCCCGCTGACTCCATCTTGGTCAGACCTTTCTGTCAGGAATCACTTAAGGAGTCAAGTGCAGGGTAGAAATTATTTTAATAATGGTCACTGGCAACTCAACGAGACAGTCAACAGAGAGTAACAACCACTGCAGCGGGAAAAAACTTGGCAATATTCAAGGCAAGCACGGGACTAGGGGCTCGAGTGCTCGGCCGGGAGAGGACACACAACAAGAGAGGTAATAGAGTTCATCAAGTCCCTGGGGAAATAACCACCTCGTGGTGGAGGGTGAAAAAACTCCAGTCAACAAACGGTCTCCGTGACCGCTGTGGCAAAGCGCCACCAGGGCTTCCGAGACCAGCCGGTGAGGGAAAGATATTCCTTGAGATGGGAGTTCTCAAAATCCCAGTGAACAAAGTCTGTGAACAGAAAAACCCAGAGAGGGAGAACAGTAATCCGCTGTGCAAGCCCCCTTGCGCTGAGAGATCCACTAGAGTTGAGTGATCCACAAGACCAGACAAACTTGAAAATTGCAAGTCCCTTGAAGGTGAGTGTAGTCCATATAAAGAACCCTTCGTCACCGGGGAGATCCTCCTCGGCCAGAGACTCCCGGAACTGGAGTAGAACCCACTCGACTGGAACCCCCACGAGATGGCAGAAGCAATCCCTGAGTAGACACTGGTAATGAAGTGAAGACACCCGGGTGTGAGCTAAACACTGGAGCCAAGACAAGACACGACAAGGTGAGTATAATCTCAAAAAATAGTTGCTTAAGGAAGCCTAGACTAGACAGGACAGGTTTGCTAGAGCGGTCGATACCAGAGGCTAAACTCTTAAGGTCTGACGCCGGACAAAAGAAAACACGGGAAATATAAAGGGAGAGGAAATAGAGCAGAAAATAAGGAGCCAGCCGTGGTGAGTGAAAGTGAGGGAAGGTCCAGGTGACAGCAGTGAAGACTAATGAGTGGTAATACAGGTAATGACGTGGGAGGGGTGAAGCACGCGGACTCCGAACACGTGGCGAACTGTCAAAAACAGCGTCACGTGACCGACATAACAAAACACAGAGGACAACACGGAATTAAACCAGAAGTGCTAGACCCGAGACCCAACACACTGGCTTAAAGTGATACTTTACACCAAAAATTATATTTGGCAGAAAGCTTATAACCAGACAGATGTTGCCCCCCATTGACTCCCATAGTAGGAAAAAATACAATGGTAGTCAAAAGTTCCCCAGAACTGTTTGCTGTCATACACTCTTCAAAATGTCTTCTTTTGTGTACAACAGAACAAAAAATATATAAAGTAATTTTTCCTACTATGGGAGTCAATGGGGGGCAAAATATGTCTGGTTATAAGCATTCTTCCAAATATCATTCTTTGTATACAGATTTGGAACAACTCGAAGGTGAGTAATTGATGACAGAATTTTCATTTTTGGGTGAAGTATCACTCTAAGCAATGTCTCTACCTATCATTTTGAAACATCCCACAACTGAAAGTTTATTGTCGATATTATTGTCTCCATTTCAAAACAAAGAAAAGGGCAGCTCCAGCAAAGCACCAAATCACTACATGATGGCAAACATAAACAGGCAATGAAACAGCCCAAATACACAGCTGTGATCACACTGTATCAGTCAGTTCCCATTCTGTCGGTCTCTCAACGTTGTGTCGAACCGACAGAATGGGGTTTGTCTTGAGAACCTATCATCTTCTGAGTATTTAGAAAAGGCCAATGAAAATTGGCGAATGAAATTTGCATGCTGGGCTCCTCCCCGGATGTCCGGGTATAAGAGGGAAGCCGGCGTGCTCATTCATTCACCTTTTGTTCTTCAGAGCCTACGCATCTGATGAGCTTCTCTATGATCTTTGGTGATCATTTTTCTGCTGGAATCTACGACGTGGACAGCGGACGGTCCCTTCCTGCAGTGACTCTCCCCTGGGCGTCTCGGCAGTTCCGGAGGTGTTTCCTTTCTAAAAGAGCAAAATTCTCCAGCGTGGCATGTCCCGCTGTTCTCATGGGTGCAACACACTCATCGAGGAGGGGGACGGACACGATGCCTGCTTCCAGTACGCTGGGGCAGACGTTTGTGGATACGTCCTGCCCGCATTGCGGGCGGTGATGATTCAGACGTTGCATCACGGGTGGCTGTGTTCCCACGGGACTCAGCCACCACCTCGTTTGCTCCCCGTTCCGTGGCGGCAGGACTACGGCCCTGCCGTCCGCTACGGCAAGCAGCGAGGGTGATATGAGGATTACTGTGAGCGATAATACACCAGCCACTGGCTCACGGACCGTTCACACCTCGTCTTGCTCGTCTGACCATTCCCCAGGATACGGTCCGCCGTCTTATTCCTCAATCACGTATTCGGACACGATGCGTGATGATGAGATGTCTCTTTCAGCAATGGTGGGTGACGTACTGCCATCCGACTCCGACGATTCCTCGGGTTCCCTCCCTCGGGGGGTCGAGCCCAGGAAGAAGCGGACGTCGAAGTGTCAGCCATGCTTTCCCGGGCCGCCGTGAGTGTTGGGTTGCAGTGCCCGCACTGCCTCTCCCGGCACTCGCGGCTGGCTACATGGCTCCTCGGGTTTGAGCGCGGCTCCAAGCCGCGCCCACCCCCAGTGCCGTGTTTACCGGAAGTGCATGAGGAAGTTAGTAAGACCTGGAACGCCCCCTTTCCGGCACGTTTCACGTCAAACAAAGTTCGGTCACCCTCTCTTCCCTCGAGGTTGAGACAGCTGGAGGATACGTCGTTCTCCCCCAGGTGGAGTATGCCGCCACGGTGCACTCGTGCCCATAGGCATCGGCCACCTGGGGGGGGGCTCGACCTAGACTCCCGTCCAAAGCATGTGGTGTCTCGGCATCTCTGGTGTCGAGAGCTTACATTGCGGCGGACCAAGCTGCCTCCTCTCTCCACGCTATGGCTCCTGCCAGACCAGGGCGTTGAGAGAGCTCCACGAGGGTAAGACCGACCCAGCGCTTATGCAGGAACTCCACGCCGCCACCGACCTCGCTCTACGGGCGACCAAGGTGACCACGCGGGCCCTGGGTCGGACGACGTCCACACTTGTGGTCCATGAGAAACTCCTCTGGCCAATCCTTGCGCAGATGAGTAACGCTGAGAAGATCCGCTTTCTCGAAGCACCCGTCTCGCAAGGGGGGGCTGGTTGGTGTTACTGTCGAGCCGCAGCGGCCCCGCTCACCCCCCGCCCCTCGCCTGCACGCGGCCTCCCCCGGAGGGTTCTCGACAGTAAAGAAGCAGTCCTCCGTGCCGCGACTCGGCCGCCTCGGCCATCGAGTCCCCTGCCCTGTCTTCTTCCCAGCAGCCCTGGTCCTCTTCGACACTCTCCAGCTCTGGGCCCCCCACTCAGGTGCCCCCCCCTGGAGGAGACAGCGAAGAGGAGACCATCGCCCCATCAGCAGCCGCGGCGATGCGGCTGTCATGGGAAGACCTCAGGGGGATCGAGGCTACCATTGGGCCCGACCCCAGCCACATCGCTGGGAAGTCGGATAGGGACGGATCCTGCCCCGTCTCTCCATTTGCTGGCCCCCTCTGGGGGGCTAGCGCCCACTTACTCTCAAAAGAGAGTTTCCTGTCTCTCTGGGTTACCACAGCCGCTCCCACCCTCTGCACGACAGTGTACGGCAAACTCGACGTTGCGTCATGGCGAAGCGCAATGTCGAGTATAAACACCAGCCCTCAGCACTCTCAGTCAGACAGTGCGTTGAGCTGCGCAGTCGCCAGGCAGGAAAAACAGCAGAGCCGATCTCCTTCCCGGGGGACCTCCCCCAGCACGGAATCCGTACTGCTAGCCATCGAACCACCCCCCGGGGGAACGATGAAAAAGATCGTACCTTTAGCCCCCGTCTAATTTCTGGGAGCCTGTCCGGCTTCCCAGGCTGTCAGGCTGACTAGGGAAGATGATCCGTTTCGGCTACGCGATCCAGTCGCCTCACGCCCGTCAAGTTTCAGGGCATCCGATATACCTCAGTCAGAGGCTAGGATGTTCCCATACTTCGGGCCGAGGTTGCCACCCTTCTGGTGAAGGGAGTGATCGAGCCCGTCTCACCAGCCGAGATGTTCAACGGGTTTTACAGCCTGTACTTCATTGTCCCCAAGAAAGGCTGGGGGTTGCGCCCTATCTTGGGTCTGTGTGTTTTGAACAGGTACCTACACAATAGCTGCCTTTCAGGTTGATCACGCAGAAGCGCATCCTGATGTCCGTCAGGTGTCAGGACTGGTTCATGGCAATCGACCTGAAGGAAGCGTACTTCATGTCTCGATCCTCCCTCGACATCGGCCGTTCCGACGGTTCGCGTTTGAGGGACGGGCATGTCAGTACATGGTCCTCCCCTTCGGTCTGTCCCTGTCTCCACGAGTCTCCCTCTTAGGGAAGGAGGTGTGCGGGTACTAAACTATCTCGACGACTGGCTCAGTTTGGCGCACTCTCGAGATCTGATGTGTACACACAGGGACCTGGTGCTCCGGCACCTAGATCGGTGGGGCTACAGGTCAACTGAGACGAGCAAGCTCTCCCCGGTGCAGAGCGTCCTCTTTCTCAGTATGGAACTCAACTCTTTCCTCATGAGCGGCCCCGCTCACCCCCCGCGGAAGCCCGCACCCACGCGGCCTCCCAGAGGCAGTGCGACTGACTACAGAGCGCGCCCGATCAGTGTTGAACTGCCTGAAGCTCTCAGACAGTCAGCGATCCCCCTGAAACAATTTCAGAGGCTCCTGGGATACATGGCATCCTCGGCGGGGGTGGTCCCCCTCAGGTCGATGCACATACGACCGCTCCAACACTGGCTACAGAGTCAAGTTCCTTGGAGAGCGGCACACCGGCAGAAGGCGTATGGTCATCACGCTTTTCTGCCAACACACCCTAACCCCCTGGTCTCCATGACCTTCTTGTGGACAGGGGTCCCCTTTGGGATGCCTCCCTGCAGGGTTGGGGTGCCGTGTGCAACGGGCAAGCAGTGTCGGGCGGTGGATGGGCCTCCGCCTGCGTTGGCATTTCAACTGCCTAGAGTTGTTGGTTGTGCTACTTGCATTGAGGAGGCTACTACCTCTCGTGCAGGGCAAGCACGTGCTGGTCCGGTCGGACAGCACAGCTGCTGTGGCGTATATCATTGGTGGCATTCACTCACGGCAGCTAACATGACTCGCCCGGTGCCTCCTCCTCTGGAGTCAGCAGGTGATCAGTTCCCTGCGAGCCACACACATCCCAGGCGTCCTGAACCAGACAGCTGATGCGCTCTCTCGTCAGTCGACGCCTCGCAGAGAGTGGCGACTCCATCCCCGCGCAGCCGGCTCATTTGGGAGAGGTTCGGCCAGGCACAGGTGGTCCTGTTGCCTCCCCGGACTCCACCCATTGTCCGCTTTGGTGCTCCCTGTCCGAGGCAACCCTTGGCACGGATGCCCTTGCCACCGTGATGGCCTGGGAAGGCGTAGCCAGGCTCCCAGGAACCGAGACAGGGGGACTAGGGGTTTGAACTGCTTCATTGTCACACCGGGGGGGTTCAATGGTGGGCAGTGCAGATCCCTCACCGTGGGGGGGCCCCCGGGGAGGAGATCGGCTCTGCTGACTTACCTGCCCGGTGATGACACAGCTCAATGCACCGTTTGACTGAGAGAGCTGAGGGCTGCTGAGTGTGCTCCACGTTGTCTCTCACCCTTGTCTCGAGGGTGAGAGCGGCTGTAATTCCGACCCAGAGAGAAAGGAAACTCTTTTTGCGAGTATGTGGAGGGGCCCAGCAGATGCTGAGATGGGGAAGGAACCGTCCCAATCCGACCTCCCAGCGATGGAATGGCTGGGGGCGGGCCCGATGGTACACTTGATCTCCCTGGGGTCCTCCTGTCAGGGCCGCTTCTGCTGTTCACACCTTACTAGCCCACTGTTCACACCTTACTAGCCAGTAAACACAGAGAACCACCCAGAAGAACTTGCAGACACACACCCTGCATGGCCCCACAGACCCCGGCAAGCTGGCCAGAAACATGACAGCTGTCAACACTAAACGATGTCACCCTGAACTCTGCAGGAGGCTACAACACACACCTACCTGCAAAACATTGAGTCTCAGGCAGGAACACTGCCTAATGTGACCACACAAGACAGATCACCTGCTTAGGATCACCTCCAGCCTAGAGGACCACAGCATCCTGTGCCAGCCGTCAGAAACTGTCAAAGCAGATTACAGCAGCTACAATACATCTGCCAGCATCCGAGCCTATGTCAGATGACAAAACAGGCCAAAAGGGGGGAAGACTTCAAAGCAAAACTCTCCTTCCTCAGATATCCGCATCACACTGTGAGTCATCACCCAAGCGTATGGCCTTCTTCATAGCCGTACATAGCGCTGCCTCCATAAAGACTGTTTAAATCCTGCCTATCTCTGTACATCACAAAGAACTGAATCTGGAGGGCGCACCACAGCAGCAGATCTTCAGCAGAGACTCAGCAGATAATACAGCCTGCCAGGAACAGCCAAGCACCAGACAGGACTCCCTGAGACAACATGGAGCTGACTACTTTCGTCGGTTGACCCGAAAGACGGTGGCCTGTGGAAACCCAGTCGGCAACCTAGGAGCCACTGACTCATTCTGGCCCTACAGTCACTGTGGCATGCATCTCAACACCATGGATGACACCTGTCCAGAGAGCAAAACAGTTCAATAACGTCTGAGCCAGCAGAGATCCTGAGGACATCAAAGGAGCTGATTCCACAAGAAACCTCACCAGGAGGATGTAAAAATCCAAATCAGACTCTTTTTGACCACGAGTGGCATGAGAAATGAACAACCCTCCAGAATGCCCTCCTACTGAGAAAAAAGTCCAGATCTCTGCAACCTGCTCGTCAACCACATACACAGTCATAACAACACCAGATGACCATGGCACCCAGACCGCATCTCAGCAGACAGCTGACTACCCAGAACAGGCCGACAAACACACGGCCATCAACTGAGGTATGAATGGAACAAGAAGTTCCCACACACCTGACCAGCAGCTCCACAAGCATGTACACCCCTTGTACATATCACAGATGGACACACGCCCTTTCTTCACCAGCGCAGACCTGCTGAATTGTTTTTTTTAAGAGACTTTAAGCATTACAATAGAATTGGGCTCAAGTATGGGAACTTCCAGCCAGCCAACTCGTCTAAAATGCATTGCCAGGTCGCAAAAGTCAGGTATGACATCTCAGCTGGTCGGGAGAACTCAGTCTCAAGGTCGAACCAGCCGATGACTAGGGTTGTGTATCGTTTTTTTTTTTCTTCCCGATACTGGTGCCAAATCGATAGTTTTAAAAGGGTACCGGTGCCTAAACGGTGCCTAAATTGATACTTTTAAAAAAGAGCCACAAAACACCGGTGGACGACATTAAAGAACAAAATATTCATTAAGTAATAAAAAATACACAATAAATTCACAATTAAAGTTTTAAGTGAATGTGAAATGAGCATGGACACAAACATTGCTAGACACTAACATTGCTAGAAAGATGTTATAGTGTTTACTGTTTACCCTCCAGCTACAACTATAGTTGTATTAAATAGGGGCAGAAAATGCTTTGAATATATCAACAGATTAAGTCAATTTACGGAGAGCCTTCTTGGCTACATTATATGGCCATTAATTTAAAAACAGACATTATAATGAATATGTATGCCTATACATGCCGTCAAAGTAAAAAGCTTGACAGACTGCATGTCTATCAGACTGACAGATAGATGCTATAATTTATTAAGTAAGATGTGAGGAATTTGTATTATCAGAGCTTTCTGACTTTCGTTCACGTGAATGAGGGCAAATGTCTCAATCGACAGCTCAGTCAGCATTTAACTGGCACCGAAATGAGGTACCGAAATCTGCGTATTGATTCGGTCCAGTTACATATGGGGTTTCGGTACACAACCCTACCGATGACCCAGACGTTCCTGCTCTGACATCAAAGACACCATTCAGGAACTATAGGCAGACAACTCAGACATCAGCCTCACACTGTTCACACGCTCTCCACAACAACACCAGCATCAGACATTTCCTCTGCTGTCAGGTGCATGCAGCTACCATTGGACTCATGCCAGTCAACCACGGCAATGGCCCAGGACACCCGTGCTTTAAACTCAAAATGGTATGGCCAATGCTGAACCTGCTACTTCCTTCCTCCCTTCCTTCATGAAGAGCATGACAGCGGATTACCACTGCAAGGAGATGGACCATGCCCTGCACCAGCCATCAACTGCAAGTGCTAGAGCTGCTCTTAACAAAAGACGATGATGCAGAGCTAATGTCAACTACGTGGCCCCACTCACAGAACCACATGCTATTACATCCCAAGCTAGCTGAATCCCGGGCTTGAGACAATGCCCGACCACATTGGGAACATTCTCTGCCTGTATGTTGAGATGCTGGGGACAAATAGGAACCACCCTTCATCCCACCATCATGATCCAACGAATCATCTTCAGCTGAAGTTTATGCTTGAACTTCACCTTCCGAAAGGGAGATATGTAGTGCCTGGCATAACCAGAGTGTTGGATCTTGTGGCTGGATAATTAAAAGAAGAGCCATAACCACCCCCACTCCCTTTTGTCCTGGTATCTTGATACTGTGGGAATATTTTTCAGATAAAAGTATGATTTAAATATCAATATAATCAATAAGTGTTTTCTTTCATTAAATCATTAAGCTGTGTGATTTTGTCATGTGCTTGCTATCTTACTCAGTAAAATAGTTACTGTGGCAAATGGGGGTTGGAGCCATAAATTATCTAGATCAACACACACACACACACAAAGAGTGTTTTTCACATAAAAATGTTATGAATCAATCCACTGCATATGTTTTAAGTATAATCATGAGTTGTGATGTGTTTTAATGAATCATAGGATTAAGAAACAACGCTACATAATTAAAAGTATTAGATGATTAAGTGTTTTCTTTTTACTAAAAGAATGTTAAGAATGTTGGTATGTTGTCCGGCCACAGGGAACTGTTTCTAGGAGACCACTCCCCAAAAGAAACTGTCCCTGGAGAACATTCCTCAGGACTGGCGATTGACCACAGGATATACGTTTTGAAATGTTATTTTACAGGAACTAAGAAAAAGGACTTCACGGTGATTGGTGGAAACGGAGCAGCACTCCTTAAAAGGCAGAGGAGGAGTCAGAAGATACGAGCGACGTCACATACTTAATAAATATGGGTGTTTTTGAATATTTTGTGTTGTTGGCTTGTGGTGGAGTGAGGAGATCGTCTGACAACCCAAAGCTTTGTTACCTTTTTACATCTGATAATAAAACTTCTGTTTAATTTTGGAGAACGTCTCTGTGCAAATTTTTGAGCATGCAGGACTGCCTTTAAAGTCCAACAATACCATCATCAAAAGACCAGAGCCAAACCTGGCTCCAGGGGGGGCTGGATTTAGGTGGGTTCTCCCCCCCCCCGAAAGTGTTGATAACTTTTTTCTCCATGGGATATTTACGACTCCTAAGCGTCAAAGCAAGCAAAAGAGATGTGAGAAGTCTCTCTGTTTTGTCTCACCTGGAACTTAAGACATGTAGTTTATCCAGAGAAACTTCTCTGAAAAAATACAATAAACTTTCCTTTTCTAAAAATAAATGTAAATATCCTTGTTGTGTGTTGGCACAATCTTAAACCAGTAATGGTGCAAGTTTTGATTTAGACTTTGTTGTATTCCTATGTTGGGATGACTCACAGCTTTACATAATTCAAGGCATAGTATGTTTACTCTGTGACTCCTCTTTTAATTCCCTATCTGATGAACTATATTATAATACTATAGCATGCATCGTACTATGTCCATAACTAAGTTTTAGTTATTAGGTGCAAATTAACCATACTGTCAGAGCTATGCAAATAAGGCGCCATGAGAAACAAAGGAACTTTCTCTGGCCCACATATCGCTTTCATGGCATTGGCCCGCAGAACATCTGGGGGCAGGGCAGGTATGCACATAAAAACATAAATCACCAATACATTGGAGGCAGAAGAGAATCCAACAGAGACCACGGCTTTCAGCTCCCTGCAGGGAAGGCCGCCTAGGCCCTGCAAACTTCAGACACCTGGGCTAAACCCTAAACTCAGCACTTTAGCAGGACTGCAGTCTGAAACCATTCAAGATTTCTACCCATGCTCATAAGGGACATAAGGCGCAGAGCTAGCAAGTATCCGATTCTATACACATAGAATAGCTGCATTTAAAGTGTGTGCCTCTTTGTTAAAGATGATTTTACTGGTGTTCAGAAATGTTTACCTGCCTTGCTGCCATGTGCTCTCACTCACTCACTCTCTCTCTCTCTGCATCACAGCCTCATGAGCACAAGTCGAAAACTTTAAAGTCTATTCCCACCGAGTTATTAATTTTCTTTATTGAAGTATTGCATTTCATTGGTTTAACCGATCTTGGGGGGTCTTTAAATTGTCCCCACCACTTTTCAAAACAAAGTTAAGCCACTGTGACTGTACTATACTATACTTTATACCATAGGGCTGTTGAATGCTTAAATCTGATTGGTTGACAAACATTCCATGGATATACATTAACTTTCAGTAAAATGCACACCTGTGAAGGTGTTCCAGGTCTGCTGACCACATTACAGTTCCATATCACTTCACCAAGTTTAAACAACAGAAAGGTTATAGTGTAGCCTACAGGCCATCACCACACACAGCACCCTGCTCTTGATCTGACGTTTACGTCAAACTTTACTGTTAATGGAAATGTGTGCAGTTTCGTTTCAATAAACAAAGTATTTCAAAAACAATATAGAAATACATATACTAAATCGAATAGCATTAATAAACACTGATAGCCTACTGGTTCGTTTTCCTCTTCATGCTGCTTATAACTGATAACACATTTTTTTTGATAGACCGACTCTTTCAAAGGTTTGTGTGGTTTCTTTTACTGCTGATGATAGAAACAATACAAGGAATAAAAAATGTATTATCACTGGCTTTTTCTGTACACACACACACACACACACACACACACACACACACACACACACACACACACACACACACACACACACACACACACACACACACACACACACACACACACACACACACACACACACACACACACACACACACACACACACACACACACACGCACACACACGCACACACGCACACCACACACACGCACACACGCACACACGCACACACGCACACACACACGCACACACACAGTAGTGGCTCAAGCTTCCGAGTCCACTCTCTCTAATGGGCGCTTAAAATGAGATGCTCAAGAAAGTAGTCCTACCATCAAGAGCATTTTCAAGATGATAACATGACAAACGTTGAAATTAAACATTTGAACAATGTCTTGTGGTGTGATAACCGTGGTATAAGCAGAATAATTGACTCTGTTCAATTATTCGAAAGTTAATGCACACCCAAGGTGTAACGGCATTATCACCTCAGAGGGAACCGCAGCATCAAGTTCCTGTGAGGGAAACAGGGGAGGCACAGAACATTCAAAGGGAGACATACCTAATGAGGAAACCGGGAGGGAGATGTGAGCGTCCTCAACTCAAGAGAGATGTTGGCTCCAGGAGCTGGGAGTTTGAGATGTCAGACAGCGGAGTCTGCGTTCGAGATCCTGGTTGGCTCGCTCGGACCCAGCAAAAGACACAGACCACAAGACTTACCCCGGGAACCCGGAAGCCATTGTTTGGGTTTTTTCTTCCGTCTCCCCCGGGGACTATCAATAAACTTACCCTCCGGGGTTATACAAATAATACCCTTGTGTACGTGTCGTTTCTCCGCTTGTAACAGATGTTAACGAGACCCTGGAAAAAGGCAGGAGCATTGGTCAAACCAAACGGGAGAACCAGATACTCGTAATGTCCCGACGGTGTGCTAAAAGCCGTCTTCCACTCATCCCCCTCACGGATACGGACCAGGTGATAGGCGTTGCGTAGGTCTAGCCTGGTAAAGACTTGGGCTCCCTGCAAGAGTTCAAAGGCAGTAGACATGAGAGGTAAGGGGTACTTACTCCCAACAGTAATCTCATTCAAACCTCGATAATCAATACAGGGACTCAGGGAGCCATTCTTCTTCTGCTTTAGGGGAATCGGCCAGGGGGGAGATGTCATCAGGAGCATTAGCTCTGAGAACCAAGTCCGGTTGGTAGTAGCACTTGATGCTCCTCTTCCCTGACATTGCACAGGACCTGTGCAATGAGACTCACTAGGGGGAAGGCGTACTTCCACTTGTCCCGTGGCCAGCTGTGCACTAGGGGGGTCTCGGACAGGGAGTACCATAGCGGGCAATGGATGGTGTCCAGCGAGGCGAACAGGTCTACCTGTGCGTGCCCGAACTGCACCCAAATGAGCTGGACTGCACGGGGTGGGTTGGCCACTCTCCGCGAGGTTCAGGTCGCCCGGGATGTGCGCGGCTTGCAGAGACTTCGTCACCCGTTGACTCCACAAGAGGAGGCGTCGGGCGAGTTGTGATAACTGTCGTGAGCGAATACCACCGTGATGGTTGATATACAACACGGAAGTCGTGCTGTCCGACCGGACCAGCATGTGCTTGTCCTGCACGAGAGGATGCAACGTCTTCAGTGCAAGCAGCACAGCCAACAACTCCAGGCAGTTGATATGCCAACGCAGGTGGGGGCCCATCCGTCGACCCGACAATGCGTGCCCATTGCACACGGCACCCCAACCCTGCAGGGAGGCGTCTGTCGTCACCACGACATACCTCGAAACCTGCCCAAGAGGGACCCCTGCCCGCAAGAAGGTCATCGAAGACCAAGGGGTTAGGGTGCATCGGCAGAGAGGCGTGATGACATTACGCCTGCTGCCGGTGTGCCAAGCTCTCCAGGGAACCCGACTCTGTAGCCAGTGCTGGAGCGGTTTCATGTGCATCAAACCGAGGGGGATCACCCCCGCCGAGGATGCCATGTGTCCCAGGAGCCTCTGAAATTGTTTCATGGGGACCGCTGACTGCCTGAAATGTTTCTCTGACAGCCGCCCCTTTTCCCCCACACACTCTATCCAGCTCTCGTTCCACCTTCACCGTCCACTCCGCTACACCCATGACCATCCCACTGAATGCTCCCGCCCTGGAACCTCCTCCTGTAGCCAACAGCGTCAGGGACCAGTTTCTCGCAGGTGCGGATATCAACCTTTTTTCCCTCCTGTCTCCTATTCCTCCGCCACCCACAGACCGCCAAATAAATTGCGGAGATTTTTCAGTCACTTTAAAGAACACCACACAGAATCACTCACGTTTATTATCATTCACAGAGTTCACCATCACTTTCAACAAAAACACAGAAATAATATGCACTGCTTTTCCACACAGGAGATGCGAGCTCTGCGATTACCTCGCAATAGTTGCTGAGCTCGCCCTGTCTTACGGAGGCACTCACTTTTACACTTACCACAAGCTATTTTCAGCTAAATGTGCAATCAGGGTTGTCCAGTGGAACCAATGTCCCTATTGGGGGGCCCTAGAGACCGAACTCACAACAGGATATTCCTAGGCTGTCACAACAACTCTTGTGCAGTCTGCAGATCCCTTACTCACTCCACCACAGCATGCCCTTTAATTAACCCCTCCATTCCTCCCTGTCCAGAGCCGCAGCAGCAAAAATCCATCAGCGACGTCCCGCACTACTAGCCAACCACCGTCACTACACCAATAACCAGGTTTGCTTAAGTTTCAACCACAGCAGGTGCACCAGGCAGCGATGCCGCTTCATGCATGTTTGTGATTTTTGTGGCGGCGCTCACGCCCGCTATATATGCCCTGTTCACAAATCTGCAAATAAAAATGCTAGATACTACCCTTCGACTCCAGTGAATGTTTCTCACTTATCTCTTAAATTGTCACAACACCCTGACACTAATTTCACAGAGTTTCTATTGTCCAGACTCACACACGGGTTTAATCCCGGAGTTGAAAGCCTCCCATCCGAGAGCATCATCTGCGCTAATCTCCAGTCCGCTCTGGCCGAACCAGAAGCAGTCGACCGTCTAATCAAAAGTGAAATCGATGCAAATTTCATGCATCGCAACCAGAAAAATTTTGGGTTAATAATCGACCTCTCATCACCGCATAACACCGCATTTCCAAGCATTAACAGCCTCATACCGCTCAACGAATTTTCTCTCCACTACCACGACATCGACCAAGCCATAACCCTGATTAAAGAAGCAGGTCGCAGCGCTTGGCTAGCCAAAATCAATATCACATCCGCCTTCAAAATAATGCCCATTCACCCAGACTTTTGGCATTTATTCGGCATACGCTGGAATTTTTTTTTACTTTTCTGTCCGCCTGACCTTCGGCTGCCGAAGCAGCCCAGAAATCTTTGACATGCTGTCAGAAGCGATCTATTGGATTTTATCCAACAACTACGCAATCCCCCATATCATCCACCTGCTAGACCAGAAGTGGGCAAACTACGGCCCACCAGGCGGTTTTTAAATGAATTAATAACATTGCATTTCAGTTATGATTTTGGTGAAAATTACAAATTTTAGTAAGGCGATTTAACTATTTATAGAGTTTGCTCTTGAGCTGATAGGACGGGAGACGTAATGGCTAATGGCTTGCAGCTGCATAATTGTTTGCACGTGCTCCTCCCGAACTTTGTTAATAAAACATAATTTCACGAGTTCGCCTTAGCAAATAATTAAATAGGCGGCAGTTTAATTAAGCAGAGAATATTGTATGCGTATTTGGCGTGCTGTCCGGGGCGAGGGCTCCGATCTCTGTGTTTGCCCGAGCCCAGAGCGCTTCCCCCAAAATATGCCACTAGCGCGGGACAGCAGCCAAGGCTGGGCGTTAATGGCCCCCAAAATATAGCAGAGCTTGAGGCCGGTGAGTTGCTGTTCTTCGCTTGGAGTAGAGTCGCGGCTGAGGCCCCTCCCCAGATATAGGCCCCTGCTGGGGAGACACTGCTGCGGCAGTGGGGAAATACGGATAAAGGCTCCTGCTGGAGGGACACTGCGGCGGCAGTGGGAAATACAGCTAAAGGCTCCTCCTGGAGCGACACTGCTGCGGCAGTGGGAAATAAAGGTAAAGGGCCCCTGCTGGGGCGGCACTGCTGCGGCAGTGGGAAATACAGAGAAAGGCTCCTGCTGGAGCAACACCGCTGCGGCGGTGGGAAATACAGAGAAAGGCTCCTGCTGGAGCAACACCGCTGCGGCGGTGGGAAATACAGGTAAAGGCCCCTGCTGGGGCGGCACTGCTGCGGCAGTGGGAAATACAGAGAAAGGCTCCTGCTGGGGTGACACTGCTGCGGCAGTGGGAAATACAGAGAAAGGCTCCTGCTGGGGCGACACTGCTGCAGCAGTGGGAAATACAGGTAAAGGCCCCTGCTGGGGCGACACTGCTGCGGCAGTGGGAAATACAGGTAAAGGCCCCTGCTGGGGCGGCACTGCTGCGGAAGTGGGAAATACAGAGAAAGGCTCCTGCTGGGGCGACACTGCTGCGGCAGTGGGAAATACAGGTAAAGGCCCCTGCTGGGGCGACACTGCTGCGGCAGTGGGAAATACAGGTAAAGGCCCTTGCTGGGGTGACACTGCTGCGGCAGTGGGAAATACAGGTAAAGGCCCCTGCTGGGGCGGCACTGCTGCGGCAGTGGGAAATACAGGTAAAGGCCCCTGCTGGGGCGACACTGCTGTGGCAGTGAGAAATACAGGTAAAGGCCCCTGCTGGGGCGACACTGCTGCGGCAGGAGAAAATACACGTAAAGGCCCCTGCTGGGGCGACACTGCTGCGGCAGTCGGAAATACGGATGAAGGCCCCTGCTGGTGCGACACTGCTGCGGCAGTGGGAAATACAGATAAAGGCTCCTGCTGGAGCGACACCGTGGTGGTGGGAAATACAGATAAAAGCCCCTGCTGGGTTGACACTGCTGCGGCAGTGGGAAATACAGAGAAAGGCTCCTGCTGGAGTGACAGTGTTGTGGCAGTTTGGAAATACAGATAGATAGCAAGTGGGGTAAGGTGCCTCGCTCAAGGGCACCTTGGTCGTTGCCCATCGGCGTTGACCTCTGCATTTAACCCGACCCGTGAGTAGTGAACACACGCACTGCAATACGTTAACACACGTGTACCCTAAGCGGAGGGCAGCTGTCGCTGCAGTGCCCGGGGAGCAAGTGGGGTAAGGTGCCTTGCTCGAGGGAGCCTCGGTCGTTGCCCGTCGGCATTGACCTTGTAGTCGCGGGTCCGATTCTAGTCACGGGTCCGATTTTCTAACCACTAGACTGTGAAGAGAGACGTGGGGAGTGAGTGTGTCGCTGTTACCCAAACATGTATGCGATAAAATTAAGTATGTCTTCGAATTGCTGCACGCCTCTATATGTGCCAAAAGCAATTTACATCCACAGTGTTGTAGTTTGTGCCTGTGGTCATATGTCTGAGATGCGACTGCGTATGGGTTGAGCGGACGAGAGACGAACAAGTTCTTGTACTTACGGCATTGTCAGAAATACTGATACATTCAATGGTTTCTGTCATTTAGGCGTAACGACTGCGTGGGTTGTTTTGAGTGAGACGTGAGTGGGAATGGCACACTATGTAGAAAACATATTCGCGCTGAATACGTGGTATGGACAGGTTGTAGTAAACCGGTGGTTACTCTTGGAAGCTCCGTTTATGTCAGGGGTATGTTTCCCAAAAGCGTCGTTAGCCAACTATGGCCGCAAGTTCTGTCTTTCCAGCATGGTACAACGATTTAGGTGTTTTTCCGATACCATCATTCCAATGCTAAATCGCAAGCAGCATAGCAAGTTGCGTGGTTGAAATTACGGCTCTGGAGCTGTGGTTAGAAGCATAGATCTTGGTGGTATGATGTGTAGGCTTGCGTGCATCGTGCTTTTAAGCAAATAAGCAAGCAATGTGTAGTGCATTCTTTATGCATCATTCTGAATGTATATGAATTCAATTCATTCATTTAAAGTTCTAAAGTTCCTTTAAAGTAGTCAGATGATCTAAGAACGGTTACTACTTGTTCAGTAAATATACATGACACTTGTGATGAATTAAAAAATACATTCAAACAATAAGATTAACCTTGTTATCGATGTAATAATTGTGCGTTTTCTGTCGGTAAAAGAATCTAAACAGATGCTCACCTGTCTAGTGAAACACGTGCAAGATCAGCGTCTCTGTCTAGTAAATATGTCTAGTTGATGGAACCAGCTGCAAACAGTAAAGAATAATTGTGCTCCATAACGATTGTGCAGAACAAGATAGTTGCTTGATGGACGCTACGAATTGATACTTTTACAAGATTGTGTTGTCATGGTTTCTACGGGAGTAAAAGTGGAAACTGACGGTAATGCCAGAGACTGTGTTATTAGGGAGATGCAAGGTCTAGAAAAAGCGTCACAGCCATTCATGTGAGGCTGGTTAAAATGACGATTCTCTCACGATTTGCAAATGGTTGGAAATATTTGAGATTTTGTAGGTACTTAAATGAACAAATATATATCACTGGCTTAGTGGTTTTTGGATATTTTACTTCAAAAGTTACGAACTGTATCTTTAATTCAAATAGTCGAGAAATAGTTTTGGAAAGTGTGCGTGTGCCTGAGCATGCGTGCTCTAGGACCCTGGGGAATCCCTGGGCTTAGTGATGTAGGATGAAATTTATGAATGAATTTGGCATCGTGAAATAAAACGACGGAGCAAGAATACGATAGCGAAATAGAAATCAGATGCAGTGTACATTATTAACAGCGATAATATGACGTTAAATAGTTTTGAACAGATTGATTAGAAGACGCTATTAACTATGTTGTTGAACCAGCGTGGTTCGAACGACAGATGAGCGGCGAGGTTATTTCCGAGAACAGTCATGGGTAGCTAATTAGTTTTCAGACAATGCATCTTACTATAGTGGTTGACCGGGGTCTTCACGACTAGCGGAGGCATCCTCACGTTAACGTCGGCTCCTGGAGCTAAGGCGGAAGGAAAGGAAGAGAGGAGAGGAGAGAGGAAATGAAAAGCGTCTGGACCTGCACCCTAGCGGAGGCAGCCTCACGCTAACTTTTTGCAGTGGGGCTGCAGGCCAGCGAACAGGGAGGAAATTGATAGAGGGATAGACAGATTGCGTGATCGTGGTTCCCTTTCTGTCGGTCTCTCGACGTTGTGTCGAACCGACAGAATGGGGTTTGTCTTGAGAACCTATCATCTTCTGAGTATTTAGAAAAGGCCAATGAAAATTGGCGAATGAAATTTGCATGCCGGGCTCCTCCCCGGATGTCCGGGTATAAGAGGGAAGCCGGCGTGCTCATTCATTCACCTTTTGTTCTTCAGAGCCTACGCATCTGATGAGCAGCTCCAGATCTTCGCTGATCTTCCAGATCTTCGCTGGTCTTCCAGTTCTTCGCCGGTATCCTGCTGGAATCTATGACGTGGTGCAGCGGACAGTCCCTTCCTGCAGCGACTTTCCCCTGGGCATCTCGGCAGTTCCAGAAGTGTCCGAGCAATATTTTCTAAAAGAGCAAATTTCTCCAGCGTGGCATGTCCCGCTGTTCTCTTGGGTGCGACGCGCTCATTGAGGAAGGGGATGGACACGATGTCTGTCTCACGTGTTTGGGTCTCCAGCACGCTGAGGCAGCCTTCGTGGATACATCTTGCCCGCACTGCGGGAAGATGCCTATCCAGACGTTGCGGTCACGGGTGGCTATATTCTTTATGGGTAAAGCCACCACCTCGTCTGTTACCCGATCCGTGACGACAGTGACTACGGCCCTGCCGCCCGTTTCGGTTAACACCGGGGGTGATATGGGGATCACCGTGAACTTTAGACCGCCAGCCACAGGCTCACGGACCGTTCACGCCCCGTCTCGCTTGTCTGACCATTCCTTAAGAGACGGTCCTACACCGTCTTGTTCCTCCGCCACGTACTCAGGAGTGTGTGACGAAGATGAGATGTCGATCACAGCATCGGAGGGCGACCTCTTGGCATACGACCCCGACGATTCCTCGGAGCTCCCTCCCTTGGGGGGACAAGCCCAGGAAGAAGCGGACGTTGAGATGTCAACCATGCTCTTCCGGGCCGCCGCGAGCATTGGGCTGCAGTGCACAGCACCGCCTTTACCCCAGCGCTCGCGGTTGGATACGTGGTACCTGGGGTCTGAGCGCGGCTCCAAGCCACGCCCAGCGCCGGTCCCGTATTTCCCGGAGGTACATGAGGAGCTGAGTAAGACTTGGAACGCGCCCCTCACGGCTCGTTCCAATCAGAAAGGCTCAGTCGCCCTTACTTCCCTCGATGGTGGGGCGGCCAGGGGCTATGTCGAGATCCCCCAGGTGGAGCGTGCTGTCGCGGTGCACCTATGCCCGCAGACAGCGGCCACCTGGAGGACTCGGCCTAGACTCCCGTCCAAGGCGTGTAAGTTTTCGGCATCACTGATGTCGAAGGCTTACATGGCTGCGGGTCAGGCCGCCTCCTCCCTCCACGCCATGGCCATCCTGCAGGTCCACCAGGCCAAGGCGTTGAAGGAGCTCCACGAGGGCAAGACCGACCCAACGGTTATGCAGGAACTCCGTACCGCCACCGATCTCGCTCTACGGGCGACTAAGGTGACGGCACGGGCCTTGGGTCGGGCGATGTCCACCATGGTGGTCCAAGAGAGGCACCTCTGGCTCAACCTTGCGCAGATGCGGGACGCTGAGAAGGTTCGCTTTCTCGACGCCCCCATCTCGCAGGGAGGGCTGTTTGGTGACACCGTTGAGGATTTCTCTCAGCAGTTCTCAACGGTGAAGAAGCAGACGGAGGCTATCAGGCACATCCTGCCCCGCCGTGACTCGGCCGTCGTCAGGCCTCCGAGATCCCAAGCGGCGTCTGCTTCCCGGCAGCCTCGGACCTCTTCAACTCCGGATCCGGCTCCAGTGCCCCCTTCTCAGGCTGCCTCCCGGAGAAGGACGTCGAAGAGGAAACTGCCTCCCCGTCAGCAGCCGTCGCGGAAGCAGAAGCGGCCCTGACGGAGAGACCCCAGGGAGATTGAGACTACCATCGGGCCCGATTTCAGCCACCACATCGCTGGATCGGATAGGGACGGTTTCTGCCCCGTCCTACCATCAGCTGGTCCCCCCTGGGGGGCCAGCGCCCACTTCCTCACGAAAAGAGTTTCCTCTCTCTCTGGGTTTTCACAGCCGTTCCCACCCTCTGGTCGACGGTGGACGGCAACTCGACGTTGCGTCATGGCGAAGCGCAATGTCGAGTATAAACACCGGCCTTCAGCACTCTCAGACAGACAGTGCGTCCAGCCGGACAATCGGCAGGCAGGAAAAACAGCAGAGCCGATCTCCTCCCCGGGGGTCCTCCCCCTTCAAGGAATCCGTACTGCTAGCCATCGAACCACCCCCCGGGGGGACGATGAAGATCAAACCTCTAGTCCCCCTGTCACAGTTTCTGGGAGCTTGGCTTCAGCTTCCCAGACTGTTAGGTTGACTGAGGAAGACGATCCATCTCGGCTACACGATTCAGTTCGCTACACGTCTGCCCAAGTTTCGGGGCATCCTTTTCACCTCAGTCAGAGGCAAGGATGCTCCCATACTTCGGGCGGAGGGCGATCGAGCCCGTCCCACCAACCGAGATGTCCAGCGGGTTTTACAACCCATACTTCATTGTCCCCAAGAAAGGCGGGGGGTTGCGCCCTATATTGGATCTGCGTGTTCTGAACAGGCATCTACACAAGCTGCTTTCAGTGTGGTCACGCAGAAGCTCATCCTGACGACCGTCAGATGTCAGGACTGGTTCATGGCAATCAACCTGAAGGATGCGTACTTTCATGTCTCGATCATCCCTCAACATTGGCCCTTCCTACGGGTCGCGTTCGAGGGACGGGCATATCAGTACATGGTCCTCCCCTTCGGTCTGTTCCTGTCTCCACGGGTCTTTACGAAGGTTGTGGAAGCCACCCTCCTTCCCCTCAGGGAAGGAGGTGTGTGGGTACTAAACTATCTCGACGACTGGCTCTTCTCGGCTCACTCGCGAGATGTGTTGTGTACACACAGGGACCTGGTGCTCCGGCACCTAGATCGGTTGGGGCTACAGGTCAACTGGGAAAAGGAGAGCGTGTAGAGCGTGGCACACCGGCAGCAGGCGCATGGTCATCACGCCGCTCTGCCGGCGCACCCTGACCCCCTGGTCGTCTATGGCCTTCCTACGGGTGGGGGTCCCCCTAGAGCAGGTATCAAGGCACGTCTTAGTGATGACGGATGCCTCCCTACAGGGCTGGGGTGCCGTGTGCAACGGGCACGCAGTGTCGGGGCGGTGGACGGGCCCCCGCCTGCGTTGGCATATCAACTGCCTAGAGTTGTGGGCTGTGCTACTTACACTGAAGAGGTTCCAACCTCTCGTGCAGGGCAAGCACGTGCTGGTCAGGTCAGACAGCACAACTGCCATAGGGTATATCAACCACCAGGGTGGCATTCGCTCACGGCAGCTAACACGACTCGCCCGATGCCTCCTCCTCTAGAGTCAGCAGGTGATCAGCCCCCTGCGAGCCATACACATCCCGGGCGACCTGAACCAGACAGCAGACTTGTTTTCTTGTCAGTGGACGCCACGCGGAGAGTGGCGACTACACCCCCATGCGGTTCAACTCATATCGGAGCAGTTCGGCCAGGCGCAGGTGGACCTGTTTGCCTCCCCGGACTCCACCCATTGTCCTCTTTGGTACTCCCTGACCGACGGTCCCCTCGGCACGGATGCCCTTGCGCACAGCTGGCCGCGGGACAAGTGGAAGTACGCCTTCCCCCCATTGAGCCTCATTGCACAGACCCTGTGCAAGGTCAGGGAAGAGGAGCATCAAGTGTTAATGGCGCCTCTTCTCGTCCTGGTGCTCTTCTCGCGAGAAGACCCACAGAGATGCTCGATCAGGTACGTACTGTCCTTTCTCCAGGAGAGACTTGAGAGAAACCTCTCCCCTTCCACACTGAAAGTGTATGTTGCCGCAATCGCCGCACATCACGATTCAGTTGCTGGCAAGTCTCTAGGACAGCACGACCTGGTCACCAGGTTCCTGAGGGACGCAAGATGGTTGAATCTGCCTCGCCTGCGCCCTGTACCCTCTTGGGACCTCGAAGTGGTCCTGGAGGGCCTCCAGAGGCCCCCCTTCGAGCCACTAGGAGAGGCCGATCTTTCTCGCCTGTCGATAAAGACGGCCCTCCTGGTAGCGCTCTCCTCCATCAAGAGGGTAGGGGACCTACAGGCATTCTCTGTGTCCACGGTATGCCTATAATTCGGACCTGGAGACTCTCACGTTATCCTGAGACCACGGCCCGACTACGTGCCCAAGGTTCCCACCACTCCCTTCCGGGACCAGGTGGTGAACTTGCAGGCACTCCCCACCGGGGAGGAAGACCCAACCCCGTCCGTGTTGTGTCCAGTACGCACACTGCGCCTCTACTTGGACCGCACGCAGAGCTTTAGAAGTTCTGAGCAGCTCTTTGTCTGATTTGGAGGACAGCAGAAGGGGAGGGTTGTCTCCAAACAGAGACTGGTGCACTGGATCGTGGATGCCATCGCCATGGCATACCGGTCGCAAGATCGCCCCTGCCCCTTAGGAGTTGGGCAGATTCCACTCGGGGTGTCGCCTCATCGTGGGCACTGGCTCAGGGCGCCTCTCTGGCAGACATTTGCAGAGCTGCGGGTTGGGCTACGCCCAATACCTTCGCGAGGTTCTACAACCTCCGCGTAGAACCGGTGTCAGCCTGCATCCTGCAGGGCAATAGGTAGGACCAGCAACCGCTAGGGCGTACACCTGCGAAAGCCCTTCGCCCTCCGGGGGGAGCAGCGGCTATTCCGCCTCACTTCTTTCCCCTCGGGTAAAGAATAGCCATTCCATTTATCACTAAGCAC
The DNA here is from genome assembly GCF_024868665.1 of Triplophysa rosa. NCBI lineage: Eukaryota > Metazoa > Chordata > Actinopteri > Cypriniformes > Nemacheilidae > Triplophysa > Triplophysa rosa. Next base: position 12,855,957 of record NC_079897.1, on the reverse strand, counting down.
CCTTCCACGGGGAGGCTGGGCAGAGCAGCCCTGCCCCCTTAGGCCGGGGAACAGTTGAGTTATATACCACATAGCTCTAACCGGACCTAGTGCTCCAGATGTGGTAACCCCCCCTCCGTGGGCTGTTCCGTCTGATGTATCCTCATGAATGGTTCCCACCTCTGCAACCCATGACCTCCCTAGGTGGATTCCCACCTTGCGGTTAACTGTAGTCCGCTCATTTTCCCATAAGTTCTCCCCTTATGGTGAGACCATGTGGTGTTTACACTAGTTCCGCCCTTCAGTAGGTAGTGGTCTCTGCAGCGTTTTTTCCACAGGGGGAATAATGCATACCCAGTGGCCCTTACGGAGCCGGGCGGCTTCTCGCTGTTTAGAGAACTAGGCCTCCGCCCGTGACGGCCAGTGGCAGGGGCTTCCCAACTTTGTGGAAAAGCTCTGGGTCCCCCTTCCTCTCCACTGGATGGTCATAATTTCGCGTTAGTGCCCACGTCTGACTCGCCCAGCCCAGTCAACGTCGCTCCGCTAGAGATTGTGACGCGGCTCAGTGTTGTGGCGTCTTCCATAGGAACCCCAATCTGTCGGTTCGACACAACGTTGAGAGACCGACAGAAAGTCTTGGTTACGGATGTAACCTAAGTTCTCTGATGGAGGGAACGAGACTTTGTGTCCTTCATGCCACAACACTGGCCGCCCACCCCAGTGGTCGGGGGAGGATGCTTAAGGCTCCTCAGACCAAAGGTGAATGAATGAGCACGCTGGCTTCCCTCTTATACCCGGACATCGGGGAGGAGTCCGCTATGCAAATTTCATTCGCTAATTTTCATTGGGCTTTTCTAAATACTCAGAAGATGATAGGTTCTCAAGATAAACCCCAATCTGTCGGTTCGACACAACATCTCGTTCCCTCCATCAGGGAACTGAGGTTACATCCGTAACCAAGACGTTTTTTGTCACGATCCATAAATGTGTATGATTGTGAATACAAAAAAAAGAAAATCTTATGCTGCTGGTTTTGCTTTATTTATATTCATTTTAGCAACAGGGGGAGCGGCCAGGGGTGGAGTTGTTGTCAGAGCCTTAGCTCCGAGAACCAAGTCCTGGTTAGGCCAAAGGGGCGTAACTAGTACCACTTGATGCTCCTCTTCCCTGGCCTTGCACAGGATCTGTGCAATGAGGCTCACTGGGGGGAAGGCGTACTTCCTAGTGCTGTAGTACTTGAGTCCGGTCTCGGACTCGAGACGTTTTTTAATGGTCTCGGACTTGTCTTGGACTCGTTGGTATTTGAACTCGGACTCTTCTCGGACTTGGTCATTGGTCTCGCAAATGTTCTAGTCGGTCTTGTCCGAGTCCAGCAATATATGTTTTATTTTCTCCTTCAAAACAAAACATTGATAGAGCAATATTCTTTTGATCCGAAAACTAATGATCCGAAAACTGTTGCCGACTCTCGACTCTAGAACGAGAGCTGCGCGTGCTCATAAGTTCTCTTTTCACACAGCAGTTCAGTTCAGTGTGTGCTGTTGTTGTAATTAAATAACTCCGGTTTATTGGTTCAAGTCCGCGGGACTGTCATGCACGCCAGAAAGTGAATAACTGAATTAATCTGTGGATAATATTAAGTGTTTACGGGAGACGCTAAATGGGAACGATTCAGCTGAACTGGTTCGACCGGTTCACTAAAAAGAAAGAACCGGTTCGAATGAATGATTCGTCCGCGGCGCGAACCAGCATCAATCATTCATCATGCACGATGTCAGCGAGCAGCGGCATAATACAGATTGGTTTTACAAACCATAATAAATGTATCGACAGTGCGCTTAAAAGGAAACTTTTTGCACCAAAACTTCCCCCGAAACATGTGGGACAACATCCAATTTCGTAAGACACCTTCAAAGGCATCACAAAGAGAGGTAAGTTAATGCCATGTTTCAGAGTTAGCATTGCATTTGAGTATTTTAGAAAGTTTGGAAAGTAGGGCTTAAAGATAAGATTGATCGTATTTTTATTGTAATTGTGATGAACATGTTATTTAAGGATGGGCACCGACGTGCTTATAAACGAGCCATGGAGTCTCTGCTCTTTCTAGCGGCTCCTCTATCGAACAGGCACGTGCACAGGCAGGCGCGCATACGCACGCACGCACACACGCACACAGGCACACACGCACAAAAGTGTTCATTGCTGCACAACCTTGCTGTTAGGTAGTAAAATTAAAATGACCTTATTTTATCTGCTTTTTGATCATTACAAACAATAATGAAAATGATTATCTTAGAATAGAAGATATGCTGTCTCTTGCGTCACATAAATTATCAATAGTTAAGTATTTGGTCTTGTAGTCATGATTTTTTTCTGTCTCTGTCTTGACTGTCTCAATTGGACTCGGTCTTGACTTGGACTCGAACCTCTCTGGACTTGGACTTGACTTGGACTCGAACCTCTTTGGACTTGGACTTGACTTGGACTCGAACCTCTTTGGACTCGGACTTGACTCGGTCTCGACTAGTCCTGGTCTTGGACTTGTCTTGGACTCGACAATGGTGGACTTGACTACAGCCCTAGTACTTCCGCTTGTCCCATGGCCAGCTGTGCGCAAGGGCATCCATGCCGAGGGGTGCCTTGGACAGGGAGTAACAAAGCGGACAATGGGTGGAGTCCGGGGAGGCAACAGGACCACCTGTGCCTGGCCGAACTGCTCCCAAATGAGCTGGACTGTGCGGGGATGGAGTCGCCACTCTCCGCGAGGCATCGACTGACGAGAGAGCGCATCGGCTGTCTGGTTCAGGACACCTGGGATGTGTGTGGCTCGCAGGGAACTGATCACTTGCTGACTCCAGAGGAGGAGGCGCCGGGCGAGTCACGTTAGCTGCCGTGAGTGAATGCCACCAACTGATATACGCCACAGCAGCTGTGCTGTCCGATCAGACCAGCACGTGCTTGCACTGCACGAGAGGTAGTAGCCTCCTCAATGCAAGTAGCACAAGCAACAACTCTAGGCAGTTGAAATGCCAACGCAGGCGGGGGCCGTCCACCACCCTGACACTGCGTGCCCATTGCACACGGCACCCCAACCCTGCAGGGAGGCATCCCTAAGGGGACCCCTGTCCGCAAGAAGGTCATGGAAGACCAGGGGGTTAGGGTGTGTCGGCAGAAAAGCGTGATGGTCAACGCCTGCTGCCGGTGTGCCACGCTCTCCAAGGAACTTGACTCTGTAGCCAGTGTTGGAGCGGTCGCATGTGCATCGACCCGAGGTGGACCACCCCCACCGAGGATGCCATGTATCCCAGGAGCCTCTGAAATAGTTCAACACTGACTGGGCGCACTCTGAAATCTGTCGCGCTGTCATGGGGACAGAGTCGAGTTCCATACCGAGAAAGAGGATGCTCTGCACCGGGGGGAGCTTGCTCTTTTCTCAGTTGACCTGTAGCCCCAACCGATCTAGGTGCCGGAGCACCAGGTCCCTGTGTGTACACAACAGATCTCGAGAGTGAGCCAAGATGAGCCAGTCATCGAGATAGTTTAGTACCCGCATACCTCTTTCCCTGAGGGGAAGGAGGGCGGCTTCCACGACCTTAGTAAAGACCCGTGGAGACAGGGACAGAACGAAGGGGAGGACCTGTACTGATATGCCCGTCCCTCGAACGCGAACCGTAGGAACGGCCGATGTCGAGGGAGGATCGAGACATGAAGTACGCGTCCTTCAGGTCGATTGCCATGAACCAATCCTGACACCTGACTGACGTCAGGATGCGCTTCTGCGTGATCATCCTGAAAGGCAGCTATTGTGTGGGTGCCTGTTCAGAACACACAGACCCAAGATAGGGCGCAGCCCCCTGCCTTTCTTGGGGACAATGAAGTACAGGCTGTAAAACCCGTTGAACATCTCGGCTGGTGAGACGGGCTCGATCACTCCCTTCGCCAGAAGGGTGGCGACCTCGGCCCGAAGTACGGGAGCATCCTAGCCTCTGACTGAGGTATATCGGATGCCCTGAAACTTGGCGGGCGTGAGGCGAACTGGATCACGTAGCCGAGACGGATCGTCTTCCCTAGCCAGCCTGACAGTCTGGGAAGCCGGAGTCAGGCTCCCAGAAATGTGACAGGTGGACTAAAGGTTCAATCTTTTTCATCGTCCCCCGGGGGGTGGTTCAATGGCTAGCAGTATGGATTCCTTGCCGGGGGAGGTCCCCCGGGGAGGAGATTGGCTCTGTTGTTTTTCCTGCCTGGCAACTGCGCAGCTCAACGCACTGTCTGACTGAGAGTGCTGAGGGCTGGTGTTTATACTCGACATTGCGCTTTGCCGTGACGCAACGTCGAGTTTGCCGTTCACCTTCTTGCAGAGGGTGGGAGCGGCTGTGATAACCCAGAGAGAGAGGAAACTTTCTTTTTTGAGAGTAAGTGGGCGCTAGCCCCCCGGAGGGGGCCAGTAGATGGAGAGACGGGGCAGGATCCTGTTTCCTGCATCTGTTTCCTGTTTCCTGCATCGCTGCCGGCAGCTTGTTTGTATCAGTGCGCTTCCCACTTCGCTCTAATATTAGTGTATTTTATTATCGTTAATTATTATTGTCGTTTCTAACTTATCCTGATATCTCAATAACCCTGTTCCTGTTATTTACTTGGAAGAGTCTAAACCAAATGTGATAGTTAACTTAACGCCGTTAGCATAGCAATAGCGTGTTAGCTTGCTTTCTTTTCACACTGTGGAATATCATCTTGCCTCTGGTTTGTCTTGTGTGCTAACTGTTTCTCTTTTTAAGCGAGTATACTACGATCCATCGAGCAACCTTGGTAAGTTGGAATTGCACTTCAAATCCGGTGAGTTATGGCTTCTATTCCTATTATTGTTACTTGCACCTCATGTCATATGTTTAGCTTAGCCTTCTCTGTCAGCTGCGAGGGCTTTATATGCGATAAATGCAGGGAAATAGTTAGGCTGACAGAGAAGATCTTAGAATTAGAGTCTCGCATCCAATCTTTATCTGAGGATAGTAAGAGTTTAACGACGATAGAAAACACTTTGGATGCGAGCAACATTAGCGCACACAGCTCGGTTCCGGTTGAAAATCCCCCGCAGCTGGGAAACTTCGTGACTGTGAGACGGCGTAGTCGCAGGACAAAACATCACTCGACCGTTCCGATTACAGTCTCGAACAGGTTTGCCCCGCTCAGTGACGCACCGACTGAGAAACCTGCTGAAAGTGCCCTAGTTATCGGTGATTCTATTGTTCGGAACGTTAACATAGAGGCACCAGCCACCATAGTCAAATGTTTACCGGGAGCCAGAGCGCCTGACATCAAGTCAAATTTAAATGTGCTGGCTAAGGCTAATCGTAAATTCAGTAAGATTGTCATTCACGTCGGCACAAATGATGTTCGACTCCGTCAATCGGAGATCACAAAAGATAACATTAAAGAGGTGTGTGAGCTCGCAAGCATGATGTCAGACACTGTAATATTCTCTGGCCCCCTCACTGCTTATCGTGGTGATGAGATTTATAGCAGATTATCATCACTAAATGGCTGGTTGTCTGAGTGGTGCCTGCAGAATGATATAGTTTTTATAAATAACTGGAAGAGTTTTGAGGGCAGACCTGACCTGTTGAAACGAGATGGTCTCCATCCCTCCTGGGCTGGGACTTCCATCCTGTCTAGAAATATGGCAAAAAGTCTTAATGCTAATGCTAAAACTTGACTCGCTGGGGCCCAGGTCAGGGAGCAGACAGTATGGCTTAACCAACTGTCTGCTTGCCGTCTCACGTCGCAGAATACACAAAATGTACAACATGTAGTAATCCGTTCTCCCAAACATCACAAAATAGAGACTGTGTCTGTCCCCCGGATTAGCAAACATAAAATAATGCGTAAACCTCTTGAAAGTAATTTAATAAACGTTAAACAAACTAAACATGAACAAAATACAGATAATCAACTGTTACGACTCGGATTGCTAAATATTAGATCTCTCTCTAATAAAGCACTTTTTGTTAACGATATGATAACAGATCATAAAATAGACATGCTCTGTTTGACAGAAACATGGCTAAAACCAGATGATTATATTGCTTTAAATGAATCTGTCCCCCAAGATTATTATTATAAACACGAGCCTCGTCTAAAAGGCAGAGGGGGAGGTGTCGCAGCACTTTACAATAACTCTCTTAGCATTTCCCAGAAGTCGAACTCTAAATATAATTCTTTTGAAGTCATGGTTCTTCATGTTTCAACACCTAATACTAAAGATAAAACACTTTTTAAATTGATTCTAGCTATTGTATATAGGCCTCCAGGGCACCACACAGATTTTATTAAAGAATTTGGTGGGTTCTTATCAGAACTAGTACTGGCCGCAGATAGACTCCTTGTCGTTGGTGACTTTAACATCCACGTAGATAACGTTACAGATGCCTTAGGAATGGCTTTCAAAGACACTCTTAACTCCATGGGCATTAGTCAACATGTGTCAGGACCCACTCACCTTCGTAATCATACTTTAGATTTAATACTGTCTTACGGTATAAATGTGGACGACGTTAAAATCCTTCAGCAGAGTGAAGACATTTCGGATCATTATCTGGTATTATGTTTGCTTCACTGGCCTACGGCTGCAAATAAAACTCATTGTTACAAATATGGTAGAACAATAACTTCAACTACCAAAGATGCGTTTCTCGATAATCTGCCCGAATTGTCTCAAATCATGAGAAATAACGTTGAAGATCTTGACATTACCACTGAAAATTTTAATTCCACCTTCTCGGTAACGCTAGACAAAGTTGCTCCACTACGTTTAAAGAAGATTAAAAATGGCAGCCCCACACCGTGGTATAATGAACACACTCAGGCTCTAAAGAAAGCGGCCCGAAAAATGGAGCGCAACTTTAAGAAAACTAAATTAGAGGTATTTCGTACAGCATGGAAGGATAGTATTCGAAAATACAGGAAAGCCCTAATAACTTCTAGATCCGCCTACTTTTCATCACTAATAGAAGAAAACCAGCACAACCCTAGGTTTTTATTTAACACGGTGGCTAAATTAACAAAAAATAAATCGTCAGTGACTTCTGATCCTGTATATCAGCATAGCAGTGATGAATTTATGAACTACTTCACATATAAAATCCAAGATATTAGAGAAAAAATTATAACAATGCAATCAGAAGTGAAACCCGCTGAACAAACTAACTACAGCGCCCTTAAGGAGAAAATGCAATTATTTTATACCGTAGATCAAGATGAGCTGTCTAAAATTATTAGATCATCTAAATCAACAACATGCATACTAGACCCTATACCTACAAATCTACTGAAAGAGATGCTCCCAGAAATTATAGATCCTCTTCTTGGTATTATTAACTCATCTCTGACATTAGGACATGTGCCTAAAGCATATAAGGTGGCTGTTATAAGGCCCCTTGTCAAAAAACCCCAACTCGACCCTAGAGAACTAAGGAACTACAGGCCTATATCGAATCTACCTTTCATATCTAAAGTTCTGGAAAAAGTAGTTTCAACTCAATTATGCTCCTTCCTCCAAAGGAATGACATCAATGAAGAATTCCAGTCTGGATTTAGAGCATGTCACAGTACAGAGACTGCTTTGATCAGAGTTACAAATGATCTGCTATTGGCGTCTGACCGAGGTTGTATCTCGTTATTGGTGCTGCTAGACCTTAGTGCTGCATTCGATACCATTGACCACAGCACACTCCTACATAGACTCGAAAATTATGTCGGCATTAAGGGAATAGCTTTGAAATGGTTTAAATCTTATTTATCCGACCGTTTTCAATTTGTAGCAATAAACAATGAGGTGTCACGCAAATCGCAAGTCCAGTACGGTGTACCACAGGGCTCAGTCTTAGGGCCTCTGCTCTTCGCATTATACATGCTACCTCTAGGAGATATAATAAAGCGACACGGAGTTAGCTTTCACTGTTATGCTGATGATACTCAACTTTATATTTCCTCGAAGCCTCATGAAACACAGCAGTTCCATCGAATAATGGAATGCATAGTCGATATAAAAAACTGGATGAGTAACAACTTTTTATTACTGAACTCGGACAAAACGGAAGTGTTACTTATTGGACCGAAAACTGCTATAAGTAACAACCAAGAATACTGTTTAACTATTGACGGATGTTCCATAAAACCCTCGTCGTCAGCAAAGAATCTTGGCGTTCTATTCGATAGTAATCTGTCATTTGAGAGCCACGTCGCCAACACCTGTAAAATTGCGTTTTTCCATTTTAAGAATATATCTAAACTACGTCATATGCTGTCAATCTCAGATGCAGAGAAGTTAATTCATGCATTCATGACATCAAGACTAGATTACTGTAATGCACTGTTAGGTGGTTGCCCTGCAGGCTTATTACAAAAACTCCAATTGGTCCAAAACGCGGCAGCTCGAGTTCTTACACGTACAAAAAAGTATGAACATATTAGCCCGGTTCTGTCAACCTTGCACTGGTTACCTATAAAGCATCGCGTTAACTTTAAAATCTTGCTTATTACCTATAAAGCCTTACATGGTTTAGCTCCTCAGTACTTGAATGAACTCCTTTTGTATTACAGTCCTTCACGTGCATTACGCTCTCAGGCGTCCTGTCAGTTGGTAATACCTAGAATTTCAAAATCAAGTGCAGGTGGTAGATCCTTTTCCTATCTAGCGCCTAAACTTTGGAATAGTCTTCCCTGCACTGTCCGGGAGGCAGACACACTCTGTCAGTTTAAATCTAGACTAAAGACGCATCTTTTTAATCTTGCATACACTACTCTTCCATAATATAAATCTTCAGAGGGTTTAGGCTGCATTAGTTAGATCAACCGGAACCAAAAACACAACTGATGTACTTGTTGCATCAAAGAGTACAGAACAGTACTCTACTCTCAGCCAGTCTTGTCTCATTGTTCCAAGGTTACCACAGCGAGCAGGATGCAGTTCATGGCCTGACCTGATGGTAGAGCGGAGAATGGGAAGTGGGGACCTGACAAGAGCTGAGATGATAGAGCTGGATAAAGAAGGACGCGGTCTCTTGACATGTCTTCACCACAAAATTTCAAATGCTATTAGATTATTAATGATAATCTTAAACTATAATTTATTTTATTATTAAGTTTATTTATTTTATTTAGCCTTGTTGTGCAAGTTCTCTGGAGCTTGTGCAGAGGCAGCAGCTTTTGCCAGAGGGGAACTGGAATCCCCTGGTTGGGCCTGGGTTCTCCTGAGGTTTTTTTTCTCGATTAGAGTTTTGGGTTCCTCGCCACCGTTTGCATACTGTTTTTGCACTATCTGCCTGACCGGGGGGGCTGCTTTAGAATTTTAAAGTTTTACTTAATTAATATTGCATATAGGAATTTATTATCTGTTATATTTGACCTGTGCTTCTCTCTCCTTTATCCTAAATGTGTGCTCTCACTGAGCGTGTGTGTGTGTGCGTACTTGTCTGTGTACGTACGTGTGTGTGTGTTGTGTGCGTGTGTGTGCGTGCGCATCCGTGTGTGTGTGTGTGTGTATCTCTGTGTCTGTGTGTGTTGGTGCGTGTTGTGTGTGTGGAGTGTTTTGTGTGTGGGTGTGTCTGTCTTCTGTGTTTCAACCTTTTCTTGTTTTTGCAGGTACAACTTTGATTGTTTTGCTTGTAGTCAATGTGTCTCATGTGCAGCTGCTTTGTAACAATGAAAATTGTAAAAGCGCTATATAAATAAAGTTGAGTTGAGTTGAGTTGAGGATCCGTCCCTTTCCGATTTCCCAGCGATGTGGCTGGGGTCGGGCCCAATGGTAGCCTCGATCCCCCTGAGGTCTTCCCATGAGGGCCGCTTCGCCGCGGCTGCTGATGGGGCGATGGTCTCCTCTTCGCTGTCTCCTCCAGGGGGGCCGCCTGAGTGGGGGGCGCCAGAGCTGGAGGGTGTCGAAGAGGACCAGGGCTGCTGGGAAGCAAACGGTGCACGGGACTCGACGGCCGAGGCGGCCGAGTCGCGGCACTGGAGGACTGCTTCTTTACTGTCGAGAACTGCGGCTCGACAATATCACCAACCAGCCCCCTCCTTGCGAGACGGGTGCGTCGAGAAAGCGGACCTTCTCGGCGTTACTCATCTGCGCAAGTTTCGGCCAGAGGAGTTTCTCGTGGACCATAAGTGTGGACATCGTCCGACCCAGGGACCGCGTGGTCACCTTGGTCGCCCGTAGAGGGAGGTCGGTGGCGGCGCAGAGTTCCTGCATAAGTGCTGGGACGGTCTTGCCCTCGTGGAGCTCTCTCAACGCCCTAGCCTGGCAGGAGCCATAGCGTGGAGAGAGGAGGCAGCTTGGACCGCCGCAATGTAAGCTCTGGACACCAGAGATGCCGAGACCCCACATGCTTTGGACGGGAGTCTAGGTCGAGCCTCCCCCCAGGTGGCTGCCGCCTACGGGCACGATTGCACCACGGCGGCACCACCTGGGGGACATCGACGTATCCTCTAGTTGTCTCAACCTCGAGGGAAGAGAGGGTGACAGAACTTTGTTTTACGTGAAACGTGCCGGAAAGGGGGCGTTTCCAGGTCTTACTAAGTTCCTCATGCACTTCCGGTAAGCACGGCACTAGGGGCAGGCGCGGCTTGGAGCCACGCTCAAACCCAAGGCGCCCTGTAGCCAGCCGCGAGCGCCGGGAGAGGCAGTGCGGGCACTGCAACCCATTCACTCACGGCGGCCCGGGAAAGCATGGCTGACATTTCGACATCCGCTTCTTCCTGGGCTCGACCCCCCGAGGGAGGGAGCCCGAGGAATCGGAGTCGGATGGCAGTACGTCACCCCCGATGCTGCAAGAGACATCTCATCATCACGCATCGTGTCCGAATACGTGATTGAGGAATAAGATGGTGGGTCCGTCTCCTGGGGAATGGTCAGACGAGCGAGACGAGTTGCGAACGGTCCGTGATCCAGTGGTTGGCGGATAAGTGCTCACAGTGATCCTCATATCACCCTCGCTGCTTGCCGTAGTGGGCGGCAGGGCCATAGTCCTGCCGTCACGGAACGGGGAGCAGATGAGGTGGTGGCTGAGTCCTTTGGGAACACAGCCACCTGTGACGCAACGTCTGAATCGTCAACCGCCCGCAGTGCGAGCAGGACGTATCCACAATGTCTGCCCCAGCATACTGGAAGCAGACATCGTGTCCGTCCCCCTCCTCGATGAGTGTGTTGCACCCATGAGAACAGCGGGACATGCCACGCTGGAGAAATTTGCTCTTTTAGAGAAAACTCATACACTTCTGGAACTGCCGAGACACCCAGGGGAAAGTCGTTGCAGGAAGGGACCGTCCGCTGCACCACGTCATAAGATTCCAGCAGTAAATCTGCGTAGAGATTGATGTCTCGAAGTTGATCAGAGTGAAGGCTCCGAATAACAAAAGGTGAATGAATGCAGCACGCCGTCTCCCTTTTATAGCCGGATATCTGGGGGCGGAGTCCGGCATGCAAATTTCATTCGACACAACGTCGAGAGACCAACAGAAAGGGAAGTTGAGCTTAGTTGAGTTGAGGATAATATTTAAAGGGGATAAGGGTAATTTTGGGGCAGGATCTGTTGTACCTAAATTTCACGTTTTTACCCCCTTTACACTTATGCATGGATGCATATATACCCAGAAACAATTACTGTGATGTATGCACACAAGCAAAGGTGTATGTCTCATAAGGCATTTATTCATAATTACATAGACATGCTAAAATTCCAAGGCCACACACACACTACATGTTTCACATGACGGGATTATATTTTAAAGGTGTTGAGGGTTCATTTTGGGGCTGGATCTGTTTTACTCAACTGCCAGGATTCTACTCCCTTAAAACGTATGCATGGATGCATACATAGTCCAGAACAATTAATATGATGCATGCACACAAGCAACACTCAGGGCTTAATTTGTGCCGGAACAAGCGGATCCGGCACTTCCGAACTCCGATCCGGTACCTCATACGGCAGATCACGCTCCTCAAGCATTAGTGGAAAACGTTCGTGCTGACCTGTTGCATGCATATATTTAATTAAAAAGCACTTATAATAATTATAATGGCAATAACTATTTTATTTTGATAATGAACAGGCTGTCAAGTTTCTGCAAGGTGAAATATTGTGTGTCCACCAGCGCAATCGCTTGATCTGTTACTTATAACGGCAGAAAAAACTCCAGGAAAATTAATGGTCAAACAGATATGACTGTGTATGTATGTCATTCGATAGGAATGCTGCACACTTGGACTTAAAACAAAACTTTGTGCTTTTGCAAGATAGAGAAAATTTACAGGATGTGCTCTATCATTTCCTTTCCTTGATCTCATTTGTGGAGCGCTGCGCCTCACAAACTGAACAAATTTCAGCAGCATTGTCATGGTTCTGTCCCACCTTGTCTTGCTTTTCTTGACCTAGTGGCAGAACTACGATAGAACCTCTTGTTTTATGTGGAGAGAGTCAGTTTTGGCATTCCATATACTCCCTCTCTCCGGTGTGGCGTCTCTGTTACCGCCCTTTCGTCTCGTTATTGCTTGTTAATTAGTTCATGTCCCGCTCCTGTCCCCTTCTTGATTTAGTCCCCTTTATATAGTCCTCTTGTTTCATTGTCCTGTGCTGAATCATTGTACTGTCGTGTGTGTCATATGTGGTGAGTTCCTGTCTTGTCAGTGTAGTTTAGTTATTTTGTATTTAATTCAAGTGTTGTCTTAGTCTGGTTAGGTGTAGTTAGTCCTTGGTGTCATGTTTTATACCCTTGTGTTTTTTTATGTTACCCCCACGTGGGTCCTTGTTTTGTATTTGTAGTTATTATTAAAGTCTGTCTTGTTAACCCCTTACCTGCTGTCTGCACCTGGGTCCTCTGTCCTTGTCCTCACCACCCACGTTCATGACAAGCATATTGTCACCATTTTTTCCCTTTCATTTTGTTAATCTATTAATTGTCAAATATTCAGCGTATTCCACAAATACATAGCCCATGAACATTGATGCACTTGTGAAATGTATGAAGTCTTCTGACGCGTAGGCATGCACATCGCATGCTTGCATTATATATCGAATGGGACTTGTCGTGATGGACACTTCAGAGAGAGATATTTTTGTTGTTGGACAAGTTTTATTAAATGCTGCGAAGAGACGGAGAAGAACTGATGAAATACGGTTAACGGATGATTAAATTTATTTACAATAAATTCAATATGACAATTAACTGTTTCCATCACCTTAACACGCATTTGAACTAAGGTAAATTCGAGATAAAATCTGCGCCTAGCACGTTCAATTTGTTTGGTAAATCTGAGATTATTTTGCATATCCGTTTCTATTTAGGCTTTCTTACGCATTTTCAAAACATAAATAGTTGGACAGAAAACCCCACAAAATTGCCCATTCCGTTACTGCTCCACACCCCACTAACTTGCCGGATCTGACACGCCCCCTTGTTCCAGCATCTCAGAATTGACAAATTAAGCACCGGAATGCAACACTGTATGTCTAATGAAGCATTAATTCATATTTACATAGACATTCTAAAATGCAAGGGAAGTTAGGTAAATCGTGGACAATTGTCCATTCATATAGATTGCCATCGGTCGACTAGGCAGACGAAGGGCTCGTATACCTGGATTGGACGCCAAATTCTCGCTCACTCTTATTATGATTGGGACTTTTATCCCTTATCGGAGTTTAGGGGCCGTTTTCCCAGACAGCCATCGTACGGACACCACAAGGGGTGGCAAAGTGCTGCGGGCGTGGACCCTCGCGCCACAAAATGCCTATTCATCCCCTCACCACCTAATCTTCATCACCACATCCACGAGGAGCCTTTCGCTTCCCCCTGACCGCCTAACTCTGCCATAGTCTTCCTCACGTCCGCATTGCGCCTAGACTTGCTAGTTTGCTGCCCCTTGCTGCCTATTCGTGGCGCGACACCCAAAAGATGCCAAAACGTCTCGCTCGCCACCCTTGCGTCCGCAGAGCGCCTAGAGTTGGTAGTTTGCTGCCCCTTGCTGCCTATGCATGGCGCGACATCCAAAAGAAGCCAAAACGTCTCGCTCGCCGCCCTTCTTTCTTTTTTCTCTCCCTCACGGCCGTGGCGCCCCCTAGAGGAGCCGGGCGTCCTTCGTGACCTTGCTCGTTCGTGCTTAGCGGAGGTTTCTGTCAGAAAGACGTCGGATACCCGAGCCAACGCGCGATGGGGTTTGCGGGCCCATAGAGAACCACTAGAGGCAGGGAGATGTATGTAAAATAAGAAAAAATATTTAATTTCACTTCCCGACCAAGCCCTATCGGTATGATGTCGAGAGTCACGTGACGCGACTTTCTGTAATGTTTCGGGCTGCTGGGGCCTCCGCGGCCCATACGGGAGCCTCTGACACCTGCAACCTATTCTATTATTTTTATAGGTGCCTATCGTACAGAGACCCCCGAACGGCCCCGGGGACTCCGAATGACCCCGATTCAAATTCTGTAGCTGCTCGCTGCCCCCTCATTCGGTTCTCAAAGTTTGAAGTCGGTACGGCCTCGTTATGTGCTATATTGCACTTTTTGGGGACATTGTGGGCCGTTTATTTTTCTGAAATATTTTTTGTGATTTTTTTTCGAGCACTTGCCGTACACCGAGGGGTACACCCAAGGTTTTTCTACAAAAATAAAGCAGAATTTTGTTGAAAATGCTGGTCAGAGGTTTATTTCTGTGAAAAGTGCATTTGTATAACACATAAGCATTTTGACAGCCTGAAGTGTGCAATATACCAATATGGGATGCATCTAGGATACATATCTGTAGATTTGTCACAAGAAAATGTGTTTACAGTATGACAAATTGACCGTTTACAGCATTGTCCACCGTTAGCCTAAACGGCTACTGTCAAATAAGTTACGACTGGGACTTCCGGTGATTTTGCTGAGTCACAGGAAGTCCCAGTCGTAACTTATTTGACAGTCGGTCGGTAGGCTACTAATGTACAAAACACTTTTCACACAAGAAAAAGCACTAGAAAATGTTCCCTAGGTTCCAGTAAGCCACTCTCTCGGTATGTGAAACAGGGGCCAACAGACTACCAGAATATAAAGTTTGGGGCCCCTCGATCCCACTGCAGCCCAACGGATGCTGCCGACACTCTAAACCTGTTCCATTCATTTTCATAAGCTCATGGTGAACAAATGGGACAGAAAGGTCTGATCGACCTGCAATTCACGTATATGACTTGTCACAGGGCCCTGGGTCGTGTTCTGGAGTTCCGCGCCCCTCGGACCTCATTGACCTCTCACTTTGCCCAAAAAGACACCAGCAGCCTACATATAGGTTGCGAATGTATGCTCTGGAATACAGGGGTCAAAAGGTCACAGGGTCTTAATACTCGGCACGGTATACCGTGGGGGTCTCCCAAGCCGGGTTATCGAGTACCGTGGTTCTCGGTCACCTCGAAGTATCTTATTCTTGAAAAAAGATTGAGGCCCAATTTTGTTCAGTTTGCTCATTCAAGAGGGTCTTTCTGGCTACGAAACAAAGAAGCCTGCATGAGAGACTTTTTCAAAGCGCACTATGAATCTTTTCCCATGGTTCTAGACAGCCACCCTCACGGTATGTTAAACAAGGGCCTACGGACTACTAGAATCTAAAGTTTGGGGCCCCTCGAGCACCCGGGGTCTGAACGGGAGCCGCCGACACTCTTAACTTATCCCATTCATTTTCATAAGCTCTTGATGGACAATTAGGGCTGGGGTACAGAATGGTCTGATCGACCCGCAATTCACGTATATGCCTCGTCACGGGCCCTTGGGTCGTGTTCTAAAGTTCTGAGCCCCTCGGACCTCGTTGCCACTCAGTTTGCCCAAAAAGACACCAGCTGCCTACATATAGGTTTCGAATGTACGCTCTAGAATACAGGGGTCAAAAGGTCGCAGGGTCTTAATACTCGGTACGGTATACCGTGGGGGTCTCCTAAGCCGGGATATCGAGTTCCGCGTCCGTAGATGCTTCCGGTGACAGATTTCCACCTGGAAAGCAACTGCCTCACAAGGCGTTCGCAGGCACAAGTCCCCATAGAGATCAATGCGAGGGAGAGAGATGTATGAAAAATAATTAAAAATATTACATTTAATTTCCCGACCTAGCCCTCTCGGTATGTCGTCGAGGGCCACCTGATGCAAATTTCTGTAACGTTTCGGGCTACTGGGGTCTTCGCGGGTGGTACGGGAGCCTCTGACACCTGCAACCTATTCTATTATTTTCATAGGTGCCTATCGTACAGAGACCTCCGAATGGCCCCGGGGACTCCGAATGACCCCAATTCAAATTCTGTAGCTGCTCGCCGCCCCCTCATTCGGTTCCCAAAGTTTGAAGTTGGTACGGCCTCATTATGTACTATATAGCACGTTTTGGGGGACGTTGTGGGCTGTTTATTTTTCTGGAATATTTTTTGTGATTTTTTTTCGATCACTTGCCGTACACCGAGGGGTACGGGCTTCGGACATGTGGTGCGTGAGGGTGTGAAGAACCAGCATTCGAAGCCCCGAGGTTTCTGTACAAGAATAAAGCAGAATTTTGCTGAAAATGCTGTTCAGAGATGTATTTCTGTGAAAAGAGCATTTGTAAGCAAAATAAGCATTATAATAGCCTGAAGTGTGCAATATACCAATATGGGGTGCTTCTAGGATACACAGCTGTAGGTTTGTCATACAAAAGCTGTTTACAGTCTTAAAAATTGACCGTTTACAGTATTGTCCACTGTAAGCCTACAAGGCTACTGTCAAATAAGTTATGACTGGTACTTCCTGTGGTTTTGCCGAGTCACAGGAAGTGCCTATCGTAACTTATTTGACGGGTCCTCATAGGTAGCTAATGTACACACCATTTTTAAGCTTCTGGAGCACATCTATGAGCCTTAATGCACGTCATTGTGAAGGGCTGTGACTCTCATACACTCTACTGTTGGTTAAAGCTATATATCTCCCTACTTAGGCTTATAATGACCCTTAATAGACTTTGTCCATCATTTACCTATGAGGGCCCCATAAGATAAGTTACGACTGGGACTTCATGTGGTCACAAGAAGTCCCACACGTAACACTTTTGGCGCAGCTCCCATAGGTAGCTAATGGACACACCATTTTTAAGCTTCTGGAGCACAACTGTTAGCCTTAATGGACGTCATTGGGAAGGGCTAAGCCTCTCATACACTCTACTGTTGGTTAAAGCTATATTACTCCTTACTTAGGCTTATAACGACCCTTAATAGGCTTTGTCCATTACTTACCTATGAGGGTCCCATTAAATAAGTTACACGTGTATTGTCCGTTATACACCTATGTGAGCCACATCAAATAAGTTACACATG
>NC_079897.1:12837124-12838221 GCF_024868665.1 Triplophysa rosa | reverse complement strand
ATACAAGTAGGTTCTTAGAGTTTAAGGCTCATTTCATTTAATCTTTCAAAGCAGGGAAACGTATTATGATGACTAAGAGCGATGCTGTCAGATGAGGGATCCCCTGTGCTCAACGAGAAAAGAAAAAGATGGGGGCCGGGACGTCAAACCACCAACCTGCCTATCGCAAGCCCAAAGCACTAATAAATACAGCAGTTGGCCGATTTACCCTCCTCCCTGAAAAAAATATTCTGTCACGTGTAAAATTTAGTGTGTGTGGCTATGAAATTTTAGAATGTCTATGTAAATGTGAATAAATGCTTCATGAGACACACAGTGTTGCCGGTGCTAAATTTGTAAATTCTGAGGTGCTGGAACAAGGGGGCGTTGCAGATCTGGCAAGTTAGTGGGGTGTGGAGCAATAACGGAATGGGCAATTTTTGTGGGGCTTCCTATACAACTATTTACGTTATGAAAATGCGCATAAGAAAGCCGAAATGGAAATGGAAATGCAAAAATAATCTCAGAATTACCAAAGAAATCGAACGTGCTAGACGCAGATTTTATCTCGAGTTTACCTTAGTTCAAATGCCCGTTATAGCGATGGAAACAGTTAATTGTCATATTTAATTTATTGTAAATAAACGTTGTGCTTGTAAAACACCAAAAACACAGCCCTCAGTATTTGTGTACAGTTCAGAAGTTTAACGTCAAACTTAAATTACACAGGCATTTTGTTGGTGGAGGCTAATGTGTGTAACAAATTAGGCATATTAGGCATCTAATCATCCGTTAACCATATTTCATCAGTTCTTCTCCTTCTCTTCGCAGCATTTAATAAAACTTCAAAAATCCAACAACACAAATATATCTCTCTGAAGTGTCCATCACGACAAGTCCCATTCGATATATGATGCAAGCATGCGATGTGCATGCCTATGTGTCAGAAGACTTCCCACATTTCAGAAGTGCATCAATGTTTATAGGCTATGTATTCCTGGAATACTCCGAATAGTTGACAATTAACAGATTAACAAAACGAAAGGGAAAAAAGGGTGACAATATGCTGCTGAAATTGGTTCAGTTTGTGAGGCGCAGCGCTCCACAAATGAGATCAA
>NC_079897.1:12833974-12835087 GCF_024868665.1 Triplophysa rosa | reverse complement strand
CTGACTTTCAAAACCAATACAAGTAGGTTCTTAGAGTTTAAGGCTCATTTCATTTAATCTTTCAAAGCAGGGAAACGTATTATGATGACTAAGAGCGATGCTGTCAGATGAGGGATCCCCTGTGCTCAACGAGAAAAGAAAAAGATGGGGGCCGGGACGTCAAACCACCAACCTGCCTATCGCAAGCCCAAAGCACTAATAAATACAGCAGTTGGCCGATTTACCCTCCTCCCTGAAAAAAATATTCTGTCACGTGTAAAATTTAGTGTGTGTGGCTATGAAATTTTAGAATGTCTATGTAAATGTGAATAAATGCTTCATGAGACACACAGTGTTGCCGGTGCTAAATTTGTAAATTCTGAGGTGCTGGAACAAGGGGGCGTTGCAGATCTGGCAAGTTAGTGGGGTGTGGAGCAATAACGGAATGGGCAATTTTTGTGGGGCTTCCTATACAACTATTTACGTTATGAAAATGCGCATAAGAAAGCCGAAATGGAAATGGAAATGCAAAAATAATCTCAGAATTACCAAAGAAATCGAACGTGCTAGACGCAGATTTTATCTCGAGTTTACCTTAGTTCAAATGCCCGTTATAGCGATGGAAACAGTTAATTGTCATATTTAATTTATTGTAAATAAACGTTGTGCTTGTAAAACACCAAAAACACAGCCCTCAGTATTTGTGTACAGTTCAGAAGTTTAACGTCAAACTTAAATTACACAGGCATTTTGTTGGTGGAGGCTAATGTGTGTAACAAATTAGGCATATTAGGCATCTAATCATCCGTTAACCATATTTCATCAGTTCTTCTCCTTCTCTTCGCAGCATTTAATAAAACTTCAAAAATCCAACAACACAAATATATCTCTCTGAAGTGTCCATCACGACAAGTCCCATTCGATATATGATGCAAGCATGCGATGTGCATGCCTATGTGTCAGAAGACTTCCCACATTTCAGAAGTGCATCAATGTTTATAGGCTATGTATTCCTGGAATACTCCGAATAGTTGACAATTAACAGATTAACAAAACGAAAGGGAAAAAAGGGTGACAATATGCTGCTGAAATTGGTTCAGTTTGTGAGGCGCAGCGCTCCACAAATGAGATCAA
>NC_079897.1:12681692-12833874 GCF_024868665.1 Triplophysa rosa | reverse complement strand
AAATTATTTTACGGTATATTGCTGTAAAAACGAAATACAGTGCATTGCTGTTTTTCCCATATTTAACGGTGAAATGCTGGCAGCAGAGACGCCAGTAATTTTACGCTATTCATGCTGTTAAATTATTTTACAGTATATTGCTGTAAAAACAAAATACAGTGCATTGCTGTTTTTCCCGTATTTAACGGTAAAATGCTGGCAGCAGAGATGCCAGTAATTTACCGTAATTTTACGTTATTCATGCTGTGGAATTATTTTACGGTATATTGCTGTAAGAATTAACGACAGTACATAGCTGTTTTTTAACTTCATCTTTATTGCACAATATTGTCCTTTGGGCTACACATGTCCTTTTAACATAAAATATCTATAATAAAAAAATATTAATACAATTATAAGCAAATGTTTTAGAAAGGACATAAACAACTTTTTTTATTTAAGAGCAGCAACACAAAAAAAGAATGACTCAAGTACCAAGCAACCAAGTCAAGTTTTTCAGTAGCAAAACAAATAATTGAAACTTACAAATAAAAACAATGGCAATAAAACAGGTTAAATAACAGAGGTTACCCCCTTTAAACTTGACATATTTAAAACATGAGAGTACATTTATTAAGAGTCTTATGAGATACTGAAGGTGCTGGCATTCAAAAATGTAATTAGGAACTATCCATCAACCATCTGTTGCAGATGACCTTAACGTTGGTTGCTTGTTTTTCTCCCTGATGTACTCCATGGAACACTGTAAAACAGCAGAAAACAAAAAAATTATCTAATTAAATTTAATCAACATTTAGATAAGCATTGACACTAAACACTAAATATGCAGCGATATAAGGCTCAAATATGTCGGAAATGAGACGAGAATAAATGGCTAATTTTCCATGTGACCAATATCAGTATTATACGGAGCCCTTTTAGGGACATGGTGGTGGAAAAAAATGAGAGGGAAGAGAAAAATATTTTTTAAAGCTTTTGCGTTGTCTCGCAAAACTTTTGCGTTCACGCGAGAAACATTGCTTTCTCTCGCAAAGATATTTGCGTTATCTCGCAAACACTTCATGTTTAATGTCCCGCTGGCAGAATTTAAGACTAGCTCCGTAGGCTACATAAACATTGGTCTATAGTCGCAGATTCCCGGACCAATAACTCGTGAGCTAAACTTTCTTATAACACAAATTACACCTCATTCTATGTAACGTAAATAATGAACTTTAACTTAATTTTCCACAAATCGAGCCTTTTATTGATCTCAGGCGGGAGCTGGCTGAGACAATACCAAAGGGATCGTCTGCAAAGTGCAAAACACGAATATCATTAGGCTACTAATAATAGTCATTAACTTCAGTGTTACATACTGTAGTATACCTAAAACCAGAATTAAATTCAGCAGGACAGCATTAATGTGTAAACTGAATTTGGTGAGACTTCAGTGTGTAACATTTAAGTTATTAATTACTATTTTTGTAGTAATGCTTTTCGGATTTACAGTCACTTTGCAGACGGTTCCTTTGGACTTGTCCATGTCGCCTGCTCAGATGATATCAATTTATATTCTCGTTTTGAGGAAGAGTGGGATGTAGATCCTAATCTAAGGAATTGTGTGTTATTTGTGTTATAACAACGTTTAGCTCACGAGTTATTGGGAATCTACTATAAACCGCTCCATTGTTAATGTACGGAGCGGGACAACAGGACGTTTGAATGTTTTGCAAGATAACGCAAATATCTTTGCGAGAGAACGTAATGTTTCTCGCGTGAACTTAAAGTTTTGCAAGATAACGCAAAAGCATTAAAAATATGTTTCTCTTCCCTCTCATTTTTTTCCACCATGTCTAATCATTACGCAAGTGATGCTAAATCAATCTGTATTTGCTAAACATTCAAACTATCAGTTTGCTTTCCTTTCAAACATAAGCCACATTTAAACGGAAAATCATCGCAATTTCAAACATTACGTTTAGTGGTGGTTTGCAGCTACTGTTATTAGCATTAGCAACAGACTGTTTAAGATGACTAACGTTAGCCAGTTTGCAATAACCACAGTTTTGAAAGTTCAGAGATGACAAAACAAGCCGATAAAACTTGGGGTCTGTAAAATGCAAGTAAATATGAACATTTGGGTTATATATCGGAGATGACCAGCCCTTTTTAAATCGCGTAAGTTACTTACTAACTACAGCTTGTTAGGCAGCAATTTCAAACATTACTTGACAATACTTCCTTTCTGAACCACACACTCTCGATAAAAGTAAAAAAAAAATGCTTTATTTACCGTGTAATTTGAACGTGCAAATGCAGGTTGGTGCAGATAAAGCGCTACGGATGGTCCGTCCTCGCGTGGTCCTCTTCGGGCAGAAAAGTCTGACATTTGTGGGAAAACTCCACCTGGCCAAAAGTACCTGACTGAAAATGATTCGGGACGCTAAAGAATTGTGAACTTACTTAACTGACGAAACAATCACGAACTTTCACAAAACTAATTCTCTTGCTCCAGAAAAATACTGCATTGTACTGTTATTTACCCTCTGATATTTTCCTATGCTAAAAGGATATGCAAAAATATTCAGTTGACATTAACTGTTCTTTAATTTAGAAACAAATGTAAAAAATAGGATTTGTGGTAACTTTCACGATTTTGTATGTTTTTATTTCAAGTCCACAACACTGTAAACCCCAACTGAAGCAACATAAAATTGCATGTTTTAACCATGTGAATTATAATTTAAACCTAAACAGTGTGATAGAAGTCAAAGTAAAAAAAATGCTAACAAAATACATATTTATTGTAGGACTGAGTAATACAATAAGTAAATAGAAAAAACATTTTTTTGCAGTATTTCAGTCTGTGTACCACATGTGTAGCCTATATATAGGCCCTATATGTCTGATTGTGCCTGTTGGGTTTCTGCGTATACTTGATGGCTCATTTGATCATATTTATGCTTGTGCTTGGTAATCAAGGGATCAATGTTTGTGAAATGCCAATTGTGTGTAATGAGCTGGAGTGCAAAAAAGTCTGCCATTTTATAATTTTTAAGACCGCATGTCCACTGGGATGGACATTAAATAAATAAAATCCTGTGTTGTACAACTCTAAAATATTTTTAGATTTTTTTGAAAAACATAACATAATCAAATAAAATATAACAAGGGCAAGACAATGAGGTTACCATTAAATTGGTAAACAATCTGTGAGGTATTATTAAAATGATAGAAACATGCAGTTTTATTGGTCTAAACCAAAAAAGACATAATGTCCATTCTTATTGAAGCAGGGTCTGAAGGGGTTAACACAGCCCACAATGCATTGCATACAGTACAACAGTAGATTACTGTTGACAGATGGCTGTAAATTAACAGTAGTTTCTTAACTGCAAAATAATGCCCAGGATGCATTGTTTTCTACAGTATATTACTGTTTAAACAAAAAACGTTATGTTACTGTCAGAATTTGGCTGTTTTTTAACAGCAAGCCCAGGATGCATTGTTTTCTACAGTATATTACTGTTTTAACAAAAAACAGTATGTTTAAAAACAGTATGTTACTGTCAGAATTTGGCTGTTTTTTAACAGCAATTTTTTACAGTGTATAGCTTAATATAAAAGTATACGAAATACAATGCGCCAAACAGCAACATCTACAGATAGTTGTGTATATTGCCATGGAGCACTCATATTGTTTTCTGACCAGTAATTAAATATATTTTTCACTGCTCGGCCATGCAAACTGACTTGCATTGAGGTGTATGTTAGAGAGGTCCTCATGTGTCCCAGCGGCTTTGGGTCTAAAACGTTGACAAAATATGCCTTGGGTACAGGTCGTGTCCGATATGGCATCAGGTCTCTGGTAATTTATAATGTGCTTTTACCAATCGCCCCGAAATACACAAATTAATTACATTTTATGGTTAGGTAAACAACAAATATTTGTTACGCCAAACTTTGAGAGTGATTGACATTTTAGCATTTAAACAACAGACAGCAACTCAAGCAATTAGCGTGTAGTCATACTCGCATGTTCGTGTGTGGCACATTATTGGGAAACGCACACAGCATGCAACAAAAGTTTTTATCTTTGCGCGTATAGATCCATAACGCCGTGAGGTATCTTGCTTGGCTGCAGGCTGCACAAGACGTTTCGGGTCTAGTCAGGTTCTAAAGAAAGTGCTGACTATTTTTATCTGGTCTATTTTATCTGGCCTGCTCAAGAAGTTCACTTGGCTAAAATATCAGTTTTTCTGTCTCGTATTAACAAACAAACGTTTCCACAATTCCATAACATCCAGCATTTTCTGAGAGTCTCAAATTAAAACAAGATCATGCGAGGAAAATAAAAAGAATGTTTATTGAGATTGCAGCCACGTCATATAAACAGAAGCACATGGGAGAGTACGCGTTAAAATCAGAGCATTTGTCAATAAGCTCCTAGTTGAGATCTCAGTTATTTGACCGCTTCAAACACAATACATGTCCTGTAAAAAATAACTTAATTCCTTCAAGCCTAAGGAAACCTAAAATTTCTGATGTTCATGATGCATAAGAAGAGATCTATGACTATGAGATCAAATAAATTCACTTAATCGTGCAGATGAGTGGACTGTGCTGCAAACATATAAAAAGTATCTGCATTTCTTGCTTTGGTCTTCGTCAGAACCGACTTGCACCACCTGCTGGTGAAGCGGTCAGGCAGCAGGTAGAGATCATGCATTGGCGGAATCGGCTCTCTATTGCTTCTCCTGGGATTCCCGGATGTGAAACTTTGAATTTCAAGTCGAATTTGAACCACTGAATTTGTGGAAGCGAATTTTTAAACCGAAACTATATGGACTGAAAATAGTCTGTCGAATATTAAAGCTTGTATTTTATAACAAGTTGAATCTTTTAAATAAAATTTAAAAGGTGAATTTTGATTATTTAATTTTTAAACGGTGAAACTGTGTGTGAAATATTTCCATTTGAAAAATTCACAGCTTAAATATGTAACCATGTTGACTTGCAGAACCTTAAAATGTGAGCACTGTTAACACAATGCATCTTTTTTCAGTTAGTGCTATTCAGGACGTCTTTTTGCTTCAAACACATTTGTCTCTATTTTACTTCCATAAGTGACCATTTCTATAATACGCCAGCAGGTGGCGAAAAAGAGTTGTTTTATGTCAATGAACGTATTAATAGACGTATAAACTGATTACAGGCTTTATTAAAATGTGTGTCTCTGATCTACTCATTAAATAAATAAAATAAGTCTAAATAAGTGGTTCAGATGACCAACGCACAAGGTTTTTCTGCATAATTAAAAAGTTAATTGTTTGGTCATTTACACATTCATAAATCTGGGATTATGTTAAACGTGAAGTTTATGTATTTTAAATAAACAAGCGTGCAAAGTAGCCTACCTGTAACTGCGCTTTGCATTCGATTCTGCTGATTGCTGAACGAGACTCACATGTTAAATCTAAATGACCGACCTACAGTGTACACTCTCGTTCATTTCGTTCATGAACGACATGTACCAGTTCGTTCAATTCGTTCACGAACGAGATCCCTCTCTCTCTCGCTCTCGTTCAGACTCAACAGCGACTTGGTCAGTGTGGGCGTATTTGTTCAGTGGAAGATCTAACCAATTACATGTCCCTTCACAGCCGAAACTGGAATGCTATTTGCTGACGTGCCGCGAATGAGGGCCAACAAATACTTTTTTGTTTTACAGTTTTTAGAGAAGTGTATGACATGAATTAAACGTAATGAAGTCGTTTTTATTTGAAAAAATAAAATAAAATAAATAAATGATACAAAATGCACACAAAACACCTGTGCTTGCAGTAAAATAACTGAGTAAACAGGGCTTGACATTTTCCATGCAATAAAAATGATAATGTTAATGTCTTTGTTACATTTAACCATCAGCTTGCATTATTTTATTTTGAAATGTTAAGGCGGCCAGGTAAACATGATTGACCAGCCGCATTTGGCCCGCGGGCCGCCAGTTGACAAGCCCTGCCGTATGGTGTCCCAGTTGTCTTTTTAGCGCTCAGAAGTCTGCTCGCGAGCGCCTCCTTTGTGCCCTCGATGCGGTCTTCGGCGAAGCCCGCATTGATGCAGACTCCACTGAAGTCCCCTACCCAGGAATCCTTGCGAATACCCAATCACAGAACGGATGGGAGGAGTGTCGTGGATGTCAAACATATACAGTATGTAAACATGACCGATACATTTTTAAATGTCTGTTTTGATCAAATTCGAAATTAATGTATTAATTAGGTACTTATTCACATTATTGCTTATTTATTTTACCTTAAGCCAGCTATTCAAGAATAAAAACTTTTAATGCAGTGCATTTTCTTATAAGGTAAATAAGCCATGTTTTGTTGTAGATTTATATGTAGTTGTCTCTGGGCTCTGTAAAGCTGAACAACACAGCTTACTGTATTATAGAGAACTATTAAATAACAACATATATGCATATTAAGAAGTGTATACAAATAAATAAATATACATAAGCAGTTGTATTTACGTCATGACAAATGAATGCATTACAAACACAAGTATCTATTGCATAATGCTCGGGTGGCATATCGACATATGAAATACAGAACAATAAAAACCATCAGCTCCTGTCCCAAATAACAACAATGGGACAACAAGTGTGGTCGACTTCACGCTGACTTCAGACTGATGAGCGAATGACAACAAAGTACCGCGAGAGTGATTAGAAAGCACCGCTTGCTCTTTCCGGTGTGATGACCTCAAATCTGTCCCAAAATGCACTCCCATGTACCCTTGTGGACTCGTGCCTAGTGCCCTATAGGTCTGCATTTCCTGACGTCACCAAGTGTGGACTCGGACGAGGTCGACAAGACCGGAGTGCGCCATTTGGGCCAGGGCCAATAGTTGCCGCCAGTGCAACCATGAAGCTTTACGGCAGGAAAATCGAACGCTCATTGGCTCTCGCCTGCTTCTACACATTGCGACATGCCGTGTTTTTGGTGAGGTGTGTTTATAGGACAATGCGCGCGTTCACGGACTGGATCAGGATAATAATCTGGATATTTTCAGCAAATAACAACTTAAATTCTACTCTGAGGACTGCGACTGCAACGCATTGACATTTGGACTACTTTTGGTATTTTTGAAATAAAAAAAATATTGTGATTGCACTTATCTGTCTGTCATGGTTTTCTTTATACTGTACATATTTTTAAGAAATAGTTATGGTTATGTTTAGAGGTAGGAGGAGGATTTGCAAAATATAAAATATTTTTTAATGGTATATTGTTACTAAAATCATAATTTTCCTGCATTTTTCGGTCTATTACATATTACATCTTTTTTATTTTCGCTATTAAATGGTTAGGTTTAGGTTTGGGGGTAGGTTAAGGGGTTTAAAAATATAAATCGCTTATCGATACAATTATGAAATTGTACTGATACAAATATCTTAATGAGATACAAGCTTTGCAAATATTTTTTAGCTAAAAATAGGTAGAAATTTTTACGTTTTATACATTGTAATATGTCTAAATTTAACGTTTCAGCATCAATAAAAATGTACAAAAATGTATGTTTTCTACTTGTAAACTTAACGTACAAATACCTACGTATAAACAGTGAGATCAGGCTGGAGAACGTCTTGGTTCCGGATGTAACCTCAGTTCTCTGATGGAGGGAACGAGACGTTGTGTCAACAGATGGGGTTTGTCTTGAGAACCTATCAACTTCGACTAGACTTAGAAAAGGCCAATGAAATTGGCGAATTAAATTTGCATGCCGGACTCCGCCCCTGGATATCCGGGTATAAAAGGGAGACGGTGTGCTGCATTCATTCACCTTTGGGTTGAGGAGCCTGAGAGCCTCTCACGACTGCTGCAGCGGGCGGCACGCGTTGTGGCATGAAGGACACAACGTCTCTTTACCTCCATCAGGGAACTGAGGTTACATCCGTAACCAAGACGTTCTGTCGGTCTCTCAACGTTGTGTCGAACCGACAGATGGGGTTCCTTTGGAAAACGCCATGGCGCTGTGCCGCATCACAATCTCTAGCGAAGCGATGGTGACTGGCCTGGGCTTGTCAGACGTGAGCGCTAGTGCGAAATTTTAAACTTCCAGTGGATGGGTAGGGGGTCCCAGAGCTTTTGGAAAAGGTGGGAAGCCCCTGCCTTCAGCCGTCACAGGTGCCGGCCTTGTTTCTCTAACAGCGAGAAGCCGCCCGCTACTGTAAGGGCCACTGGGTAAGTGCTATTTCCTCAATGAGGGGACGCGCTACAGAGACCACTTCCTACCGTAGGGAGGAGTTTAGTGGAGACACCAACATGGTCTCGCCAGTAGGGGAGAACTCATGGGAGGAATGTGCGGACTGAAGGAGTTTACCGCAAGGTGGAGGTCAACCTAGGGAAGGTCATGGGTTGCCAAGGTGGGAACCAATCATGAGGATACATCAGACGGAACCGCCCTACTGGGGGGTTACTACGTCTGGAGCACTAGGTCCGGTTAGAGCTATGTAGTAGATAACTCAGCTGGTACCCGGCCTAAAGGGGCAGGGCTGCTCTGCCCAGCCCACCCACAGTAGGTGCTTAGTGATGGATGGAATGCCTGTTCTTCACTCGGTGGGGGAAGAAGGGAGGTGAAAATAGCACGCTGACCCACCTAGGAGGGGGAAGGTGCTTTCGCAGGCGTACGCCCTACCGGCCGCCGGTCTTACCTGTCCATGATCCAGTGCACCAATCTCTGTTTTGAGACAGCTCTCCCCTTCTGCTGACCTCCAAAACAGACAAAGAGCTGCTTAGAGCTCCTGAGCTCTGTGTGCGGTTCAAGTAGAGGTGCAATGCGCGTACTGGACACAACACTGATGGGGTTGGGTCTTCCTCCCTGGTAGGCAGCACCTGCAAGTTCACCACCTGGTCTCGAGGGGAATGGTGGGAACTTCGGGCACGTAGCCGGGGTCTCAGGATAACATGAGAATCACCGGGCCCGAGTTCTAGGCAATCTGTGGACACTGAGAATGCTTGTAGGTCCCCTACCCTCTTGATGGAGGCGAGCGCCATCAGGAGAGCCGTCTTCATCGTGAGGTGAGAAAGAGCGGCATCTGCGAGGGCTCGAAGGGGGGCCTCTTGAGGCCTTCGTCAGGGGAATCGGTCAGGGAGCAGTTGCCATCAAGAGCATTAGCTCCAAGAACCAAGTGCGGTTGGGCTAGTACGGCACAACTAGTAGCACTTGATGTTCCTCTTCCCTGACCTTGAGGCTCACTGGGGGAAGGCGTACTTCCGCTTGACCCGCGGCCAACTGTGCGCTAGAGCGTCCGTGTCGAGGGGGGCCTTGGACAGGGAGTACCATAGCGAGTAATGGGTGGTATTCAGGGAAGCGAACAGGTCTACCTGAGCCTGCCCTAACTGCACCCAAATGAGCTGGACTGCGAGGGGGTGGGGTCGCCACTCTCCGTGAGGCATCGACTGACGAGAGAGCACGTCGGCTGTCTGGTTCAGGTCGCCTGGGATGTGTGTGGCTCACAGGGAGCTGATCACCTGTTGACTCCACAGGAGGAGGCGTCGGGCGAGTCGTGTTAACTGCCGTGAGCGAATGCCACCCTGGTGGTTGATATATGCTACGGCAGTTGTGCTGTCCAACCGGACCAGAACGTGCTTGTCCTGCATGAGAGGATGTAGCCTCTTCAAGTAGCACAGTCAACAACTCTAGGCAGTTGATCTGCCATCGCAGGCGGGGGCCCGTCCATCGCCCCGACACTGCGTGCCCGTTGCACACGGCACCCCAACCCTGCAGGGAGGCTTCTGTCGTCACCACGACGTGCCTCGTAACCTGACCGAGAGGGACCCTCATTGAAGACCAGGGGTTAGGGTGCATCAGCAGAGAGGCGTGATCACATACGCCTGCTGCCCGTGTGCCACGCTCTCCAGGGAACTTGACTCTGTAGCC
The DNA here is from genome assembly GCF_024868665.1 of Triplophysa rosa. Classification (NCBI taxonomy): domain Eukaryota; kingdom Metazoa; phylum Chordata; class Actinopteri; order Cypriniformes; family Nemacheilidae; genus Triplophysa; species Triplophysa rosa. Next base: position 12,823,944 of record NC_079897.1, on the reverse strand, counting down.
AGTGTTGCAGCGGTCTCATGTGCATCCACCCGAGGGGTATCACCCCCGCCGAGGATGCCATGTGTCCCAGGAGCCTCTGAAATTGTTTCAGGGGGTCCGCTGGCTGCTTGAAAAGGTTCAAGCGGTTCAACACTGACTGGGCACGCTAGGTAGTCAGTCGCGCTGTCATGGAGACAGAGTCGAGTTCCATACAGAGTAAAAACATGCTCTGTATGGGGGAGAGCTTGCTCTTTTCCCGGTTGACCTTTAGTCCCAAGCGATCTGGGAGCACCAGGTCCCTTTGTATACACAACAGATCTTGCGAGTGTGCCAGGATAAGCCAGTCGACGAGATAGTTTAGTACCCACACGCCCTTCTCCCTGGGGGGAGCAAGGGCGGCTTCCACGGCCTTCGTGAAGACTCATGGAGACAGGGACAGACAAGAGTCTAGGTCGACCTCTCCAGGTGGCCACCGTCTGCGGGCACAGGAGCACCGCGACCGCACGTTCCACCTGGGGCACATCGACGTAGCTGCCCCGCCATCGAGGGAAGTAAGGGCGATGGAACTGGTCTGACGTGAATGAGCCGAAAAGAGGGCGTTCCAGGTCTTACTCATGCACAGTTCCTCATGCACCTCCGGGAAGAATGGAACCGGGGCCGGGCGCGGCTTGTAGTCGCGCCCCGACCCGAGGTAACATGTGTCCAGCCGCGAGCGTTGGGGAAGGGGTGGTGCGGTGCGGTGCACTGCAGCCCAATGCTCACGGCGGCCCCGGAAAGCATGGCTGACATCTCAACATCCGCCTCTTCCTGGGCTCGACCCCCCGAAGGAGGGAGCTCCGAGGAATCGTCGGGGTCGGATGCCAGTAGATTTCCCTCCAATGCTGCGAGGGACATCTCATCATCATCATGCACCATTTCCGAATGCGTGGCTGAGGAACAAGACGGGGTGGGTCCAACTTCTGGGGAACAGTCAGACGAGCGAGACGGGGTGCGAGCGGTCCGCGAGCGCTTGGCTGACGGATTTACGCTCGCAGTAATCCCCATATCACCCTCGCCACTCGCCGGCAGGGTCTTAGCCACTGGTGTCACGGCCCGGGAAGCAAACAAGGTGGTGGCTGGATCTCGAAAGAACACAGCCACCCGTGACCGCATTGTCTGGATCGCCATCCGCCCGCAGTGTGAGCAGGGATGTGTCCACAAAGGCTGCCTCAGCGTGCTGGAGACCCAAACACTTGAGGCAGACATCGTGTCCATCCCCCTCCTCGATGAGAGTATCACACCCACGAGAACAGCGGGACATGCCACGCTGGAGAAATTTAGCTCTTTTAGAATCAACACCTCTGGAACCGCCGGGGGAAGGGGAAGTCGCTGCAGGAAGGGACAGTCCGCTGCACCACGTCACAAGATTCCGGCAGAAGAGTAGTAGCTAGTTCTGAAGTCGATCATCAATCGAAGGCTCCGAAGAACAAAAGGTGAATGAATGCAGCACGCCATCTCCCTTTTATACCCGGATATCCGGGGGCGGAGTCCGGCATGCAAATTTAATTTGCCAATTTCATTGGCCTTTTCTAAGTCTAGTCGAAGTTGATAGGTTCTCAAGACAAACCCCATCTGTCGATTTGACACAATGTCGAGAGACCGACAGAAAGGGAACCCTGGACACATTTTTTTACATAAAGTTGAATTATTTAAAAATAAAATATAAAATAAAAAAATTCATTTTTATAATATAATTTTCATAAGTTGAAATTTAGGGGTTTGGGTTCGGGACACCCATCTCCCAATTGAAAGTACCCAATAAATGATAATTTGTCCGGAATCACAGTGAGGGAGAACCCAATTGCAGGCAGCGGGGATTAAGGGGTTAACAAGACAGACTTTATTTGAACAAAAAACACAAAACAAAAACCCACGAGGGGGTGTAAACAAGAACAAGATAATAATATAAATAAAAAGGGGCGTAAACTAACTAGACATTAAACTAAACAACACTTGACATAGACTAAACTAAACACTTACTAAGACAGGAGAAAACGGCAACAAGACGCACAGGCAATACGGAGAACATCAGAACACTGAACGCAACCAACAACACCATATACAATGACCGAGCAACAAGACAATGAAACATGAGGGCATTTTAAAGGGAAGACAAACGAAGGGATAATCAACGAGGGCAGGTGGGAAACATTAGACACGGCATGGAAGCAATACATGAAACGAGAGGGGCGGGGCCAATGACAAGACATGAGAAAGCACATGGAATGTCAAAAAGGTAAACACCCCATGGCTTCTCACATTAACATAAGGCTTTGCCACGACTCTGCCACAAGACCAAGAAATCCATGACAAGATAAAGCCGTGACATAGTCGAGAGTCGTGACATAATTTTATATATATTAAGCTTACTGATATTATAAATATTATTGTGCGTTTCAATAGATGATAGAAGGATCTTAGTAAACAACTAAGATTTGAATACATGCTTTTTAAATGTGTTTTTTATGATTTTTTTAGTTTTTAGCATTTTGTTTTCATTACTTTTTTCAATTGTGCGTTTGCTGTGCAATGAAAGAAGCAAAGTGTGTCTATTGCATATTGCACCATTTTTACTTTCTTGGCGGTTTAAGCTTTTCTGGGTCAGTATGTCTACTTTGGTTTGTAAATGCAAATATTGAACACAAATGTACAAAAAATCGAATACACGTAGTCAACAATCAGAACTAAGCATCAAGACCTGCAGTCTGACCTGTAAATGTGCAGCATAAGAGAAATACTTAACATTAAGCAATTACATTTATGCATTTGGCTAACACTTATCCAATGCAGCTAATGCCAGCTGAATAGAGAGACATTAAAGATATCTCATTTGTAATTTTTCTTTCATACGTAATGTCACCATTAAACTAACCCTGGTTTTAACTAATTGCCTTGATGCCTAAATGACTTGATAATCGCTCTCATACAGGAAAGTCCTAATCCACACGTTTACGCCAGACACATAGTATCAATACAACATCAAATAGCAACAGATGAGGTTTCTCAAACACACCGGGTGAGTGAGTCATCCTGATCACAGACGGTTTATTGTGCTGTAGTCCTCAGACAGGAGATACATTTTAAAGGTGTTTCGGAAATAAACTACAGAGATTTAAATTGCAGGATCAAATGCCATTATGCTGGGCATTTTCTTCACCATTGTTCAAATGTGGGATTTACAGATGTAAGTCAGTGGCAACAGACATGTGAGTCAGAGGATTTTAAAAATACACATGACTTTAAAATTGCTTTGAGTTTTGGTGGAGTCCACCATCTGGATATTTGAGTTCCACCCTGTTTGATATGTTTTTTCTCATCTCTTTTTTAGGGGATGATTCGGGGAGCTGCTACGGCATCGCTCCATATGCCCAATTCAAGCGATTGTAAGCCCTACAAATGAACGTTTAGATATTCCAGTTGTCTGCATGAGTGTTGGAGAACGACAAATTAAAGGAAGCGCTATACAGTGTTGGGTAAGTTACTCTGAAAAAGTAATTAATTACTAGTTACTAGTTACATATTCAATAGTGTAATTAGATTACTGTACAAATTACTCTCTCCAAAAAGTATTTAATTACTTATTACTAATTACTTTCTACATCTTATATCAACCTTGATTAGAATTGATTCAAGGATAGACATGAAACGGCTTATTTAATTCATTCAAATAAATAATAAATAACTATATCAATTATTCGTATTAACTGATCAAAGTATACAAATGTGAGAAAGATACATTAAAGCATACATTTTAAAGTTAGACTCATAATTTTGATGTCATTTCCACTATTGAATATATTACACAGTTTTTAGTTCAATTACATCAGAAGTAACTGTAATTAAATTATATAAAAATTGAGTAATCCCTTACTTTACCTTTTCAAGGGGGAAGTAATTAAATTACAGTAACTAATTACTTAGTAACTAGTTACACCCAACACTGGCACTATAATAGTATTTCTGTGAAGGATCGGTCATTGTGGTGAAATTAATTGAAAGAAAATTCCCCACTTACGACTGTGAAGTACCAGTTCCCGTTCATTTCAGTGTTTCTGGCCATCCAGGGCTGTTTACAGCTTGTCCCATGGAAAGATTTTGTTACATTCCATTTTACATGCCAGTCCATCAACAATTAAGGTCACGGCTGGAAAAGCATAGGAAAAAATGAATAAATATATCAAATACAGGAATATTTAAAAATTAAATATATTTGTATGATATTGTGGTACACCAGCACACGTAGTAGACTATGGTTATATGTTGAATTTACATTACATTACATTGGGGGGGGACAGAGATGAGATGTACCCCAATAGCGGGGCATATTGTCAAAATCCACTTCTTTTTATTTTGCCTGCTAAAAAATGCATGCTTAAATCTAACATGAGATACCATTAAATCATCTTATTTATATTGGATTTTGTAACTTTTTATTTTCATATGTTAAATATTGATGCCCAAGTTAATGAATATATTAAAACCAAATTGTTGCAGCTACACTTGTGTTACAATGAAACCTGCTATTAAACACATTATTTTAAGCTTTTGTGGTAAATATCAATTTCATTTCAGTTAATCCATGGAAAGAGTCAACCTGCCCCAAAGGCACATCTGTGTCAGATATAGTTCAAGGTTTAGTTAACATCAGCCTTAATTATATTGATGACCCCTGCATAATATGGCAAATTTATGTTCATTTTCCCCGCAAAATAAACTATGAACTGTGTTTGAAACCAAAATACTGTTAATAACTTAATTTTCTCTACCAAACTTTTAATTATATAATGAATAATTTGTTATGCATTATATAATTCATGTATGAATCAAAGTTATTTATAATAGAAAATGGTTGCTTATATTTTGTTGACTGAGAGTCTTTGTGTCCTGTTCTTGACCATAGAATGCAATCATAATTCTTACCCCTGTACTCTGTATTTTCTCACTGACATAAATCACAAGGAAAACTTAATTTCTAGTGCTTGATTTATGTATTGACCAAAGACATTTGGAGTTGATGGTCTCTGACTGAACTTGGAATGGCTTGTGTTGCTTTAGGCAGGCATAACTAAGGTGAATAAGTAGACTGCAAAATCGTACACTGATGTATGGTTTCAGAGTCCTGTGTAACAAGGTACCAGACTGTTGACCTGGGTTCTTGCGTGCTTTATAAAATCTCACAACACACATTTCTTTATCACAGACATTGGCTTTAATAAGCAAAGACATATGTCCACATACACCCTTCTATATTGTTACATAGTGGTTGGATGCATGTAATAATACTATATTCACTAGATGTATGCAATAATACAGTCGGTGATGAATCATCTGTTTATCTGGGTGGGTCTTTTGAAATCAGATCACTATTTGAAACCTTTGCAACATACTGATGAATATTACTTGCATCATCGTAGAAACTTCCTTTGAAGATCAGAGGCCCTTGATGAAATGATCGGTGTCTTCTTCCACCTCACATTTTGTGACCTATATACAGTAAATAAATTTCAAGGACCTACGGGCCCAATTTATTAATCCTGTAAATCTCTCTTTTGTTCAAATTGATTACATCTGCAATCCAGCTATGCAAACAATAATTGAACCGTGGAGCAAACAGTAAAAATCATAAGAATGAAAACATTTATGAAAACCTAATAAATGCATTTTTCTCATGGTTCGGTTCCCGGTTCAATGAGCAAAAACACTCCTGATGTTTGTGGTTACACCAAGAGAAAAAAGAGAATATCTTAATATTTTTAAGCGACGTTGTGATTAAAAGCAGTTCTGCTTACCAGAATTCATAACGGTACGCATTGTTTTGTTATGCACTCCTCAAAAAATCAACAAGGGATTTTTTTATCATCAAATGCCCTGATTGATATCCCAGTAATACCAGCCACAAGAGGATCCATGTTGTTACGTGATGTATTCTGTCCAGCACGCCATGTTTTCTTCATTTAGTCTTATAGCGCAACAAAACTCTCATTCATATTGTTAGTTTGTTTAGATCTGGGCACAGGGCGGTTAGGACCATTGCCATGCAAGTGACACAATTGCTTTGGAAGTGTCTGCATTAGGATTAATTTACCAAACCTAAAATGAAGGGAAGAGCCAGATTTGTCAGCTCTTTGCATAATGAGTGAAGGAGCAAATAAATAAGAACTTGAAGCGAGTCTTTGTCTGACTTGTTTAATGAAAAAACAGACACGACATTGACACAGCTCTGCCATCTGGATAACACCGCTGGAAAATACTGGTTGCCAGGCAGACGGTGATGTCGCACTCCTCTGCGACTATTTCCTCTGCGCTTACCAGGAAAAGTCCTCCCTTTTCCACAGCTCTGTGCCTTCACTTCCAGATGCCGCGGCTTTTCTTTAGGTTTAAAAACGTCCCTTTTATGTCACGCAAGAAAAGGTCACGCCGGATTCAAAATAGTAGCGTTCCACATTTTTGTTACGTGTTTGATATGTCATGTTTGATATGTCCCCTTCTGGGATTATAGGTCTGTCCTCTGAAACATGCTTGAGTTGGTTGAGTTGAGTCATATTGCTGCAGGAAATGACAAATGGTGTAAAAAATGTCTTGAGGAGTAAAACAACAATATCTGTCAACTGTTATAGAATGTTTTTTTTGGGGGGGCGCAGTCAGAATGCTAACGGTTTATTTCAACTGTGCTAACAAGGTACTTCTGTGCAGAAAATCCAGAGAAAACAACACATTGTGCGGTCAGTAGTAAAATTCAGGCTTACTGTAGCCTATGGGATTGCTTGTTGTTTTGGATCAGGGCTCGTACATGGATGATAACATCTGCTTGTGTGAGAGGATTTTGCATTGTAGAGATAAAAGGTAGAGTAACGTTGAAGCAGGGCCGCAGCACACAAAGAATCTATTCATGCATTGTTGCAGATGTCTGGAAAATCCCAGGTCACATCCAACCCTGGAGTATGACCCTCAGTGGCCCTCAGCACATTTAAAGAAATGTGTCAAAACAAACAAAGTGCAGAAGCTTCGCTTGTATTCCAAGTAGTCCACAGAAACAAAGCAGACCTTCTTTATTTTTTTAAAAGTGTCACTCTGGCAACATTTACAGTCCTGGCCCCCTGCGATCGTTTCCATATCCGATGGAGATTGCTATATTTGATATTCGCTGTGGTTTCAGCTGTCGTGAGAATATAAATGGGTCTGACTCGATCTAAGCTATTTGTGCTCGTGCCATTCTCGTAAACCGTTGTGTGTACCTGTTGGTAAGTTCAGCTGTCGATCGCAAACCCAGATTGTGTGAACTGTGTGTGACGGTCTTTGCCAAAAGAGAATCTGATAGAGGCATGTAAAGGGCCCGAAATTTTACTGCATTAATACCTGTCGGTTGATGACTTCCCTATACTAAAGAGGTTTCAATTCAAAGAAAATGTAATTATTCTGCATGCTAAGTGTGTGACAAGACTTACAGTATTTTTCCTGTTGAGATCCTGTGAACGTCTGAGATTCATTCAGAGATTGATATGGTTGTTGCAGGTGTTTAGCGCTTTTTAAATGTTGACAATATTTGGATCGATCAGACAGATCAGGAAAACTGTTCTCTTTCATTTGGCTTGATCAAAATAGTTTGCTTGCTTCTCATGTGGTAACAGGGTCCCAGCTGGAGTTCAGCATGAAGGATCTTGTACTGTATGTTGGAGAGTGCCGTTATGCTGTTAAAATGGAGTAGCTGCCATCCGTACTGTTTGCACCCTACTTCAGCTTCAAGTACTTTGGGTTTGGAGAAGGCACAACATTAAAGCAAAGACTCATTTCTGTGTTTGTCTTTCAGCCAGCGAATGTGTGAAAGAGCCATAATGGCAAAGCAATTTGGAAACAACTGAAACCTTCATCTTAGGTTTTCATGTATATAGATGTTTATGCCAACTGGGAAGATTTCTCGCAGCATAAAAGTGCCAAGACTGATGCAGCTAGTCGGATTTTGACTGGCAAATCGAGGTTTTGACCTCATTTTACCAGATGTTGGCTCATTACATCCTGTTACATTCCACCAAGATCAGATTGAGAGCTCTTCAGGTCTTCTGTTATTAAGCCAGCTGGATAAATCGCTGGCAAATTAATTCGCTATATCTCTGGAGGATGACCTAAGCTTGGCGTCCCACTACTCGACTCAAAACAAGTAACGCTGAGGGATGTCACACCTACCAACTGTTATTGTTGGAACAGAATCTCACCCTTTCACTTGTGAGTCTGTCACACGCAGTGACTGGAAATGGAGAAGGGGTGACAGATTCTGACATTTATATGGAGTTTAAATAGACCCAAAACTCACGCGCATCGAATCCGCGTGCACACGCGTGATGCAAACGCGCATAATGATAACCACGCGCGGAAAGCTGCTCCGCGAGGGTGCATTTAAACTCCGCGAGCGAGGAGAACAGTATCCCCAAGCGGAAAAGAATCCTCGCGCGGGCGCATTTCTGCTGCGCGAGCAAAAACTCAGTCTGCGAGCAGAGGCTTTGACGAGCACGCGCGCGATTCTCTCTATGCTCTTGCAACTGCTGAACACTTGCTCGCTCGTTGAGTTGATTTCTGAGACTTTGGAGGCGGGACAATGGCAGACTTCTCCGATCCTTTGATTGGTCACTTTTAACATGCACTCACCTACAGTCTGCGACATGTATCTTACCCGTTGTACAGACGTCTTAATTTGGCATAACATGATACTTTTTTCCGTTTTTAAACTTGGGTTACAGTGTTATATATGCCCTTGGCTTTGGATCTACATATTTGGCATCTTGATAGGAAGTTAGAAATAAATAGTTTGGTACGTGTATTCATAAATGCTTTTGTATTGTTAATAATTTTCATGAAATTGTTCAATAAATTACAATATGATGTACTCTCTAAAATTTAATTTAAATAATTTCATTTATTTGTTTTGCTTTATTTGTTTTGAAAATATTAAAATGGGCTATGCCAGTAAACAGATATTAGATAACTCAAATTTAATGACTACAGGAGACATTTAATTATATTATTATAGTATGTTTTAAATAGGTCATACATGACATGTAAGTTTAACTGCTATATTATATAGCATAATTTTTGTTGACATATGTAAGAAATCAAAATGTAACTTGTTAAAATACTAACACATAGCTAAGGCAAGGTAATACACTAATCATTCGGTAGTAAGACATGTAATCTGTAGGTGACTGCATGTAGGTGAGTGCATGTTAAAAGTTACCAATCAAATGAGCGGAGACATGCAGATGTCTCCGCTCATTTGATTGGTAACTTTTAACATGCATTGTCCCCCCTCCAAAGTCTCAGAAGTCAACTCAACGAGCGAGCAAGTGTTGAGCAGTTGCGAGAGCATAGAGAGAATCGCGCGTGCGCTCGTCAAAGCCTCTGCTCGCGGACTGAGTTTTTGCTCGCGGAGCAGAAATGCGCCCGCGCGAGGATTCTTTTCCGCTTGCGGATACTGTTCTGCTCGCTCGCGGAGTTTAAATGCGCCCTCGTGGAGCAGCTTTCCGCGCGTGGTTATCATTATGCGCGTTTGCATCGCGCGTGCGGATTCCATGCGCGTGAGTTTTGGGTCTATTTAAACTCCATACATTTATCTCTCATTCCCTGTCACGTATTGCACGCCACATTTACCGTAGAAAGCAAAAAAGTGAATCTGACAGTATTTCTGTAGGATTAGGTTGTAATTTATAGGAAATGGTGACTATGACAGACCTCTGAGAGAAGAAAGCGACATTTTAACAAGAAATGATGACCGGTGTGGTAACCCCTACCAAAATCTGTGAAAAAACTTGCAACTTCACTGTGTGCAAGAACTTTAGAAAGATTTTCGGATGTGATTTACATATTCATTTGCACTCGCCACCATAGGCATAAGGAATTTACTTGACAAAAATACTATTTTACTGCAATATAAATAACTAAATGATTTATTGTTTTAACTAATAATTGTATTATATTATTAATAAGGAATACTAATTGTCGTTTTATTATTTTATTTATAATATTATAAATAAAAAACGTATATCTTTTATTCCTTACTATTCATTTATTTTATTATTTATTATTTTAGCTAATTATTTAGCTTAAGCATACCAATACAAATGTAATCAATGCACAAAAAAACATGGTTACTATATTTTTACTATAATGTAGCCATGGTAAATTTTCGTTTTGTCAGTACTTTACTAACAAATTATGTTCTCATTACATGCTTTCCACGCCGATACTGTAACCAGGCCATTTTCTACTCCATGGATTATTATTCTGACCTTATTATTACTTTGCATTTCTATATTAATAGCTCCCTGAGTAATTCTCTGTTACCACTAGGTAGTCCTATTTCGTGTGTTTGTTTTGTGAATAAACAGAAAAGGAAACTAGAACAACTTTCGTCTGCAAGGATAACACGTATGGAGTAAATGGAGCAGATATTGAGTGACTAAGAATGCCTGTTAGCATTTATGGCCTGATGTGAGATGTGTGAAAGCTTATTCCTCGGAGCACATATTCCTGGTTTGCTTTTTGGTTGAGATGCTTGGATATGAACCTGAAATAGCTTTCAGGCCAAATTTCCAATTAAACTGATACCAAAACACCTCCGGTTTTTCGATACTATGAGTTTGCAGAGATAACATCTTCCATTTTGCACAGCGGGTCATCTGTCCTAGGAGAAAGAGAGACAGGCCAACAGAGTGCACATTTAAAGCCAGCTGGCAAATCGTAGCATTCCGAATGCTTGAAGACATTAAACTGATGAGAAAGTGTTGTCCTGCTCCTGCTTCCTACATATTCTAGCAACCTGAGAAATAGTGCACTTTTTGCAGTCTATTAATACAAAATTGTCTCATTCCTGAGCAATATGTAAGGTTGCCATTCAACAGTTTTTGTACAAGAACATAAAAAAGCCTGACTTGGTCAAATCTTTACAGAACTGGATGTTTCAGTATGCATTACAGGCACAATATGTAATTTTTACACAGCTAGCCGTTACAGTTTCTACTTAAACATTTTTTCATGAGACTCACTGTTTTGCCATGAGGTGTGATCAACTGCATGAGGCACTGCACAGATCGATCAGCATATGATATTAAAGTATCACAAGAGCAACGATAAAGCACTAAAAGTACGAAAAGACCGAGGGGGACCCCCCAGAACGCGGTTGCAAACGGAGCAACGGAGACCGGAACGCATTTGTGAACAGCCCCAGGAACCCCTGTACCTTTGGGTTCCATAATAAATATTAACTAGCCAGTCAAAACTGAACACTCATCTCACTCGCAATACGACTGCCATCAGCTGTAGCGGTGTTTGTAGCTTAAGACAAACAGCTCAAAGATGGTAGCACATTTACGTAAAAAATTAGGTGAATTGATCACAACACGTTATATTTAAACGGCAAAAAATACTTGCAAGTGATGACATCACCATAATATACCAGTTTTCAGATGATGGTAAATGGGTGTGGCAATGGGGAATTCGGTCCCCATTCTTTGATACACAGCGGAGAACATTGGATAACTTTTCAAGTTTCATGTATGCCCTGGTTAGCCACAGCCAACCACACATTGTGCTCTGAAGTTACCATCAAGGAGCAGATGTTGATCCCCAACATTTGTCCAGGAGGCTGAGGCCAAGTCATACCCCAGTGATTCCATTGATGTGTGACTAACAGATGCACTTCCATTTTTTTACATCATGCTTAGTTAAGAAAAAATACCATCAGGCCGTAGATGTAGAACTTTCAATGGATTGTTCTACAAATTCTAAAAATTCTAGGCTTTCAGCTGGCAGCTTCATTTGTCAGTGAGGAAGATAAACGAGCTGTCTACTGTCACCAGTGTTCTACTGGAACACAAAAGAAGATATTTTGAGGAATGTCTAAGTGGTTTTGTGTCTATATGATGAAAGTAAATAGTTGCCGATGTTGTTTGGTTACCAACATACTTTAAAATATATTTTGTGTTCTGCAGAAGAAAGAAAGTCATAGAGGTTTGAAATGACACCTGGGTGAGAAAATAACAAAAATATTTTGGGGTAAACTATCCCTTTTTGGCATTGTTAGTTTAGTGTATCTGTGCATGCTTCATAACTTTCTTGACAACAGTATGATTTCATCATTTATAAATTCTGCAAACAGTGTTCTTTAATAAACAAATAAAGATTAGGTGGATAAATAGAATGAATTATTAATTTAACCGTTTATTCATATATAGGATGATACAGAGAAAGAAAAACAGGCTCTTGGCTTGTCACACGTGCACTCAACCACACTATATTTCACCCTCTCTGTCAGGACAAATTGGACCACACAAATCTTCACCTGTTTCTCCTCATGACAAATCGTGTGCAAACCACATTTCCAGGCCGAACTTCCATCCCCAAAAATGTAGTGGCATTTCCACACGTATTTTTAGTCATAACAACTACTTTCATTATGGTTAAATACGATAATTGCAAAAGGTATGTCTAAGATTGGAACACAGTGCTCATGTAGCCACTTGCATCGTGACTCAGATCCTCTCCTACTTCTATGGCCTGATCCAGCACACCCAAGATGTGATTCAGCCTAGTAAAGGCGTGACTCATACGACCGACGGTCTTCTCCTAAACGCACACGCGACACCAAAAATGTGTGAATTTGATGCCGGCTGTGGTTTTGGGGCCCTCGATGAAGCTTGTGCCAATCCGCATTCACACTCAGTGGTGGAACTGCTTGCTCTTTTTCCAAGCCACATTAGGATTTGGATACATCGAGACTGCAGTGCCACACAAGCAACACCTCTGTGAATGACGTAGGCCTTCCACCATAGGTTTATCCCTCTTAGGGTATACACTGATTCATTATGTTTCCTAGAGGGTGCCCTATGTTCCAAACCAATGCCCGTCCAAATAGAATAAAAGTTTCTTTCTTGGAGGTCTCTGTAAGACATTTGCCAGGTTTTTGCCTCTCCTAGTTTAGCTCAGGTAAAATGGGGTCTTCTGAAACCAACAAGGTCTTGGTCATCGGTTCATTTTTAACATGTCTATTTACATTACATTTTGCTTAGTAATATCCTTAAGTATGAACTACGAACACAAAGGCCTTTTGCGTCCTTTGATATGATTGGGCAGTGGTTTTTACCACACGCCTTTAGATAGCTTCCAGTTTTGATGCATCGATGATGTATGTTCATGTATATTCCAGAACATCCAAGTAGTCATTAAATAATCCCTAACACTGCTGCAAGTCTAAGACAAATCCTCCTGGTTAAATACAGTCTAAACTTTAAAGGTCTCGGAAAGCCTGAGCGTGTCCTTTGATTGTTTCCATGTGACCTGCTTCAATGAGGAGGTCATTCATGCTCACTGCCGTGTCTGGAGATGCACAGGTTCTCCTCCAGACGTCATAGGCTTTCTCAGATGGTTGTAGAACCTTCACTCTTCCCAAAGCCCTTCATGTGGTCGCTTCTAGCTTCCAAGAAAGATGAACTGGCTCATAATGTGGCCACAGAGTGACCGTCAGCGCACCACTACTGTGGTCGGGGAGAACTCACTACGAGCGGCTCAGGAAAGAGGAGTTTTAGGGAACTGCTTTTGACAGCCCCTTAAACAAATACAGCAGGGTAAAAAAACCATGGTGCACATTCACTGATATTTATTTTTTTCCCTTCGTGAAATTGGATCTCTTTTTGAATGAGAGACCATTCTGCACCTATCAATTTCTACTGAAGGATTAAACAGTTTTCTCTGTTCTTCCTCCAGTTACAAAACCTCGGCGGACAAATATAGTTCTCAATGGCCTTTTACTGGCAATGAATTCATTTTATTTAGCTTTTCGTGTTCGGCATGTTGGTGTAGTCAAAGCATCTGCCTGTCTAACCTTCGGGCCGGTGTAAGCTTTGCTTTCTATATCCTGTGGCTCAAGGCTGTAAAATTAGTTGAATTTATACCATTGTTAAATCAATGAAAATAGCAAATAAGGAATTTTTCGGAACCACTTAGCAAAAGCTAAATTTAATTTACGAGAGGAAAACATTCATTTTATTATTCTTTTATTGTAGCTAGAGCACGAATAAATAAAAATAGAGACTCACGCAAAAATATCTCTTTCAAGTGCCAGTAGTTACATAAATTAGTCTAGTAATCCAAATGGGTACTACATCACAACAACACTTAATCTTAATATTGGTTTCTTGCACCACTGAACTGAAGATAAAAATGTAATCCCACATATAAACCATTTATTTTTACTGTGTTTTATTATGTATAATGTATTTCTTCACACGTCTTCATTTTGGGTGTTCCTTCTTTTGCCCATTTATTCACCTACTGTGTAACAAATAATTGCTGTAAAAGGTTGGTCTACAAAATATAATAATTTATGGATTAAAGGACCAGTATGTAGTTTTTTGAAATTTTTGCAATATAATATACATAACTGTCAGGTCCCGGGTCTGATCACCTGCTTGTTTTGCCCGTTTCGTCTGTGTTTTGGGATTTGTCGAACACATGGTGCTGTTGTGACAGCCGCCCATGTGTTCGGAGTCCGCGTGTGTGTGCCCCGCCCCCCTTGTTATTCTCTCATTACCTCACACCGGGTTTCACTTTTGCCAATCCTTCCACACCTGTTTCCTATCTACGCTATCTCTTTATATTCTATTTAAACCTCCGCTTGTTTCTGCCCTACGTCAATCTGTTAGCATTCCTAGCTCCGTGACATCCCCGACTATTCTTGCCTAGTCTAGTCTAGTCTTGTCTTGCTACTCCCCAGTCAATGATGTTTTGTCTCGTTTAGGCTCCAGAGCTGCTAGATGTCTGCATGTTGTTGTTCTCCTTCTCCTCTGCCCTCAGACTGCTGCCCCAATGGCCACGGCTCCCGATTGTCCTCGCCTGTTCTGGGATCGCCCTTCTCCTCGCCACTGACCTCCTGGTGTTGCTGCGTCTCTCGTCACTAAAGACTCAGTCTCAGCAGCTTCTGGGTAATCTCCCTTCTCGTGGCGTGTGGGCTCCACTCACCTCAGGCGGACGCAACATCTCCCGGAGAGATTGGCATTTGGGGATGTGAACTAGCTATTATTGGATTCCTTGCTTGCCTTGTGGATTACTTTCAGTTGGATTTTCCATTTTTTGCCTTGGGGATCAATTATCTGTTGCCTTATCACTACTCTCTCTGTTAGATTATTTGTCTGCCTCATGGTCTTCCCCTCGCTCTTCGAGCATCGAATTCCCGAAGTGACGCACCTCTCTTCCCGGCCGAGCGCTCGAGCCTATTTGAACTCTTTTCTTCCTGCCTGGAATTGCTGTCTAGGCTCTTGTGTGTCTTCTGATTTTGAACTGTGAATAAATTACTAATTGCTTATACTGCGGAAAGGCTGGTCACTTTTCCCTCCGGTGCCCGTCAAAAGCCAACGCCCACCAGTGATGCAGAGAGTCCTGGTGGGTGTCATTCCTTGCTCAATCTCTCCGTCTAGCCGTTCCCAGCTGCCTTTCCGGCTACTGTTCCAGGGCACCACGCACACCGGCCACGCCCTACTTAACTCCGGGGCAGAGGGTAACTTCCTCGATGCCACCACAGCCCGAGAATGGGGGAACCCTGTCGTACCCATCGCTGAACTCATAGCCGCCTGGTCACTCGCGGACAGCCTCCTCTTGACCATTACTCACGTCACCCCTTGTGTAACCCTTTCTCTGTCTGGGAACCACTGTGAAAGTATTGTGCTGTACATCATCGAGTCTCCAATGAACCCGTTAGTTCTGGGTCATCCATGGCTTGTACAGCACAATCCTCACGTGGATTGGAAAACTAACTCTATTTTAGCCTGGAGCCCGTCCTGTCATGTGTCCTGTCTGGGTCTTGCCTCTTCTCCTGTCTCTGTGTCTTGTCCTCGTCCTCTCCTCCAGCCTATGTGTGTGGTCAGCGGGTTTGGCTCTCCACCAAGGACCTGCCTCTCCGGGTGCCTTCTCGCAAGCTGGCACCCAGGTTCATTGGGCCATACAGCATCACCAAGGTGGTTAATCCGGTGGCTGTCAGGTTCAGACTCCCTCCTTCCCTTGGTCGGGTTCACCCTGTCTTTCATGTGTCCAGGGTTAAACCTGTGTTTTCTTCACCTCTCTGTCCTGCTAGCAATCGACCCCCCCCCTCCTCGTCTAGTGGATGGCTCTCCGACCTACTCCGTTAGGAGATTACTAGACATTCGCTGCCGCGGCAGAGGTGTTTAGTACTTTAGTGGACTGGGAGGGCTATGGCGCAGAGGAGAGAAGTTGGGTACCGTCCCGGGACATCCTGGACCAGTCTCTGATCGCGGACTTCTATCGGCGATGAGGTAACCCCCTCCTAGGGTGCCAGGGGGCGCTGCTGGGGGAGTACTGTCAGGTCCCGGGTCTGATCACCTGCTTGTTTTGTCCGTTTCGTCTGTGTTTTGGGTTTTGTCCGTGTGTGTGTGCCCCGCCCCCCTCTTTACTCTCTCATTACCTCACACCGGGTTTCACTTTTGCCAATCCTTCCACACCTGTTTCCTATCTACGCTATCTCTTTCTATTCTATTTAAACCTCCACTTGTTTCTGTCCTGTGTCAGTCCGTTAGCATTCCTAGCTCCGTGACATTCCCGATTATTCTTGCCTAGTCTAGTCTTGTCTTGCTACTCCCCAGTCACTGATGTCTTGTCTCGTTTAGGTTCCAGAGCTGCCTAATGTCTGCATGTTGTTCTCCTTCTCCTCTGCCCTCAGACCACTGCCCTGATGGCCACGGCTCCCGATTGTCCTCGCCTGTTCTGGGATCGCCCTTCTCCTCGCCACTGACCTCCTGGCGTTGCTGCATCTCTCGTCACTAAAGACTCAGTCTCAGCAGCTTCTGGGTAATCTCCCTTCTCGTGGCGTGTGTGCTCCACTCGCCTCAGGCGGACGCAACGTCTCCCGGAGAGATTGGTGTTCAGGAATGTGAACTAGCTATTATTGGATTACTTGCTTGCCTTACTTTCAATTGGATTTTCCTTGTTTTGCCTTGGGGATCAATTACTCAGTTGGATTATCTGTTGCCTTATCACTACTCTCTCTGTTGAATTATTTGTCTGCCTCATGGACTACCCCTCGCTCTTTAAGCATCGAATTCCCAAAGTCACGCACCTCTCTCCCCAGCCAAGCACTCGAGCCTATTTGAACTCTTTTCTTCCTGCCTGGAATTGCTGTCTGAGCTCTTGTGTGTCTTCTGATTTTGAACTGTGAATAAATTACTACTTGTGATCTCTGCATCTGACTCCTGAGTGTCTATCACCCTCACACATAACTATATCTTCAGAGGTGTATAAAGCTTTCCTTTAGATCAGTGGTTAGAGCATGGCGCTAGCAACGCCATGCAATGTCATGGGTACGATCCCAGGGATTGCACATACTTAGAAACAAATGTGTAGTATAATGCAATGTAAATCGCTTTGGATAAAAGCGTCTGCCAAATACATAAATGTAAATGTAATAAAGACCTTGCACAATGAAGCGTAATGTTTTTCTTACCTTAATGAGCTATTTCTATCTACATGGAATGTTGTTGACATGTCGCCATGTTGTTTCTACAGTAGCCCTAAACAGACGAACTGGTCTACAGAACACGTTTCGTATATACGTTATCTCTTTTGGGAAAGAAGCGAAAACTTGACAATATCTTAATTCTCTCTCGGCCTCCGTAGTGCTTTGAAAGGGAAGGAGTGGAGTGAGCGGTTGGTTGCAATTTGCAACCTCACCGCTAGATACCGCTAAAAAATTACACACAGCATCTTTAAATGCCAACCAATAACTAAAATTTCAGTTTTGTATTTTAACATCAAAATAATCTCAAGTATTTTGTAATAAAAACATCACAAAAAATGTGGGATTTGTAATTCCTCAAAATCGGATGATTGTTTACGGCAGTGAATGGCTAGAGAAATTGAATGTAATGGACTTTTCCTTAAATAATACCAGAAATGATGACAGCTTCATTCACTGTCTAGATTCAAGTGTTCCTCTGAATGACCTACAAAAATAGTCCAAGGAAAAATTGCGTATTGATGTTCCAAAGGAACACATCTGTAGTGTGCATAATGAGTGATAATTCAGATGAAGAATTTCACTTTCCCACTGTGCTTGTCAGTAAATGTGAATCTTCAGTAGTTGATCTCAGTTTTGACACATGACTGATCAGTTTTATTATGCGCAACAGGGTGGAAGTGTATATCCGACAGAAATCCAGCACTGCCTTGATTAATGGAACAAGGATGAAAAGGAATCTGAGAAGAAATCTCGTGAATGTTTGCCAGATCAGTGTGTCAGATGGAATGCCGATGCACACAAAGCCAAAAGCTTTTTGTCATGTTTTCCGAGGCAAAAAGAGGTTTGATGGAGTTTTACCCTATGGAAAATGCTGGCGCAGATACTTTTGGGAAAGAAAATTAAACAAAACATGAATTAGTTCCAAATGGAAACACCAAGAGTGTTGATTTAGTAATCTATTCCTGGTTTTTTTTCACAGCTTTTTTTTGTTCACGTTATTTTAGTGGGATGATACTCTTCCGCTGTTACTATTGTCTTGTATGGGAAATGTCACAAACAATAAGCAATTTTAGATGCAGCCAACCCAAATTGTAGTGATTCAACGTTTCCTCTGGTCAGAGGTTAGTATACTAATAATGACCTTTCAGTCGATGAGGGCCGACTGCCTCACTGACATCTGAATATACAAGAAATGTTTTTCTGAAAGAGTTGCTTATTGAGGGGGTTAGATGTAACAGAGGAAGGCAGTATGAAAGGCTTATTTTGGTAGGTCTCTACATGTAGATTGGTCTCTACACAGAGAGCGCGCTTGACCACATTCTCGTTTTGGACAGCAAACACCATGCACAAAACATACATTCATGGTGACGCCCATAAACGGAATAAAACAAACAGAAAACAAGAACTTCCCTTCATTTGTTTACTTTCTTCAGCCATGAGTTTTACTCTTGGCGGTGAACTGTTAAACACATAAAATGACTGCTGTGATGTGACTTGAAGTGTGTTTGAAATGCATATTGGTGAATTCCGGGCAAGAATCGCCCAGTTGCCATTTTGTGTTTCGGTAGCTGCCGTGGATTGTAGGTTCTGTTACCGTATTACAGTGTAAATGAACTGAACGTCATTCAAAATGTGAACCGTTCCTTTGTAAGCAATATGTGAAGTGCAAACATGTTATTTAGGGCCTTCAATGTATTGTGTTACATTTACTACATAAATCATACCTGTATTTTGTTTGAATGTGGTTAGTAATAAAAAAAGGAATAAATATTAACGCCCCGTTTTAAAATAGTGCAGACATAATGTGAATATGTGTCATTCATGAATGATTCTGACATCTACCTCAAGTAAAATGACAACTTATTTGTAAATTAGCTTGCTGTGGGTTGCACAGTTTTTTGGTAAATAGAAAAAAAAACAATATATTGACTATCATGTACCTATTTTTGATTACATTTTAACATTTTAACTTTAAATTACCTAGTTCATTATATTATTGTAAATATTTGACATGCGTATGACTTATTAAAGTGAAATTTCAACCTAACATGAAACTTCTCTCATTATTTACACACCGCCTTGTCATTTCAAACCTGTATGACTTTCTTTCTTCCGCAGAACACAAAAGAAGATATTTTGAAGAATGTGGGTAATCGAACAGCGACAGCACCCATTGACTTACATTGGTTTTGTGGTAATACAATAGAAGTGAGTGTTCGGTTACCGACATTTTTCAAAATATATTTTTTGTGTTCTGAGGGATAAAGAAAGTCTTACAGGTTTGAAATGGTGAGTAAATAATGACGATATTTTAATTTTTGGGTGAACTATCGCTTTAAGAACTCTTAGGGTAAGTTTACACAACAACAATGTACTAAAAGATTTTCCTTTGAATTTCTTAAAGTTTTGGATACAGATGGAAATGTTGTCAAAACAATTCCAGTTTACACATATACATGTAAACAACGAAAAATGCTGTATTGTGTGCCAGCACAGTTTTCGATGTCACTTTTGTAAAGAAACACTACACACCAAGCAGTGAATACAAAGATGGCAAAAGCATCAAGCATATTTGTCTGGACGGATGATGAGGTTGGTTTATTATTACTACACGTGACCCTGGACTATAAAGCGACAAAATGTCAGGAAACACCAGACTATCCTACGCAGTACAAAGACAGTCCTGTAGTTCGCCATGTTTGTTTAAATTGTCAGATACTTAAGCATTCCTGTAGACTGAACATGTGCATGTAGATAGCTTCACCTTTTCACAAATTTCACTATTTATAGTTTTTAAAACGTCTCACTTTGAAATCTGTTTTCAGGCCTCCAAAACACACTTGACGTGTAAATGAATGACCAACATGCATAAAACGTTTTCTATTTTTGATTTAACCTTTTGTGGTGTTCGGGGTCTTTTTGACCCGCAAATGACGTTTGCAAAAATAAAAATGTTCTCTTTGTCCAAATGGCATGATACTTTGTAAAGTGGTCAACACTTATGCTCACTCGCGCACAGAGAGAGAGAGAGAGATGAAAGGATGAGACAAAACAATTTGGCACAGACATGCAATTCTCTTACAGTTAGTAACTGATGTTTAGATTAAGTTTGTAGAATTATATGAAAAAGAAATGATTGAAACAAACTCTAAACTCTAAACAAAAGACTGCAACTTTTCTCTTTGTAACATCTTGTTCAGGTTTGATTCTACTTGTAATGTAACATTATTGAAAAACAGATTTTTTTCGGTACAAATTTTTTTTTAACTTTGAAAAAAAGTAATTTTTAATGTTATAATTGTGATTTCATAATATGTATGGATAATATGAATCAAATAATAATATGAATCCAACTGACTTAAAAATTGTGAAAAGATATCTTTCAGTTGGTCTAAAAGCACATAGCAAATAGTGGAGCTCTTCATCAATCTACTGGTAAAAGTAATCATTTTTTACTTTTAAAATTGCATTTTCCAAAAGATGGGCAAAAATCTTACACTAAACCATGTCAAATTATCCATGTTATCCCCATGAATGAAAGTTAGAAATGTGGGTCTTTTATAAGGCGAATTTTACATAAAAAGCTGTTTTTGTATAAAACCTATTTAACAAATATTTTTTATCTATTTATATACATTGTAAAAATATCATAAATCCTCCAAAAACTGCAAAAAATGTGGAGTAAAAACATTAATAAACAGAGTAAAATTACATTTGTTTAAAAAATATATTTAATTACAAAATTACATTTTGTTGCTTGAGGTCACGAGAGACCTCAAAGACCATGAGTCAACACCCCAAACGAAGACCGCATAAGGGTTAAAACACGAAACGAGCAATACATATGAATGTAAACCCCTTCTTTCTCTCTAGGTTCCTCAGACCTTCTTGTTCTGAAGGCCTCAGACCATCTTTGTTTACACACTCTTGGTTCTGCACTTGACTGTCATTGTCAAGAACAAATAAAGTGTTGTCCTGTTGATTTATATTCTCATGTGCCAGGAAATGATAAAAAGACTAAATGAGAGGTCTGAAAGACCGCATGTTTCTGAGACAGAAAACACGAGAAGGTCAAATACCTCATCAAAGGTTTCTTTAGGACCGGCCAACTCACGTTTGGTAGCCCATAGCATCTGGTAGAGCTTTTTTATCATTTCCACTCTGACCTCACTCTGGCCAAACCCATCCACCTAACCCACTTGACAATCACTCCAACACTGTCTGTCAGTGTCACTAAAGCTGCAATTTACCCAAAATTATATCTGTGTCACTTATAGCCTTGAAAAGGACCTTTCAGATCAAATGAAAGTGTGACTGGATCCTTATTAGATGTTATGTTTGGCATAGATCCGATGCAACTCGAGAAAACACATTTTACTATTTACATTTATACAACTTTTTCTCAAAGCTACTTATAGTGCATAGGGTCCATATTAACCCCATGACTTGACATTGTTAACACCATGCTATATCAGTTCAGCAATAAGAACATGAACTACTGAACTTTCTTGAGTAATTTTTGAAGGAGTTCATTACAGAGATATAACAGCATGCACATGAAAGGTTGATATGACCATCAGATTGATGATATTTTGCTTACAGTTGTGCTGCTGCCAGCCACCTGTCAGTTTAAGTTCCTGTTCTTTTCACTTATGGTCACATCAGTTATGGAAATCATTTGTTTTGAGGGCCACTGTTATCAGTGGATTCATTCAACCGAGGCTTGATCACAATTTTGAATGTATAGTTTATGTAAATGAGCCTGCTTTATGGACATGCAGCTGCCCCTGCTAAATCTGTTTACTTATGTCACACAGAAATGGAGATCCTATATGTGAACGAGACAGGTAACAGCTGTAAGGTCAGACTGGAGTGTTTGCATCACTTTGCATGTGAATAACAGAACACATTTGGAGCTTTTTTTAATACCTTCACCACAATGAACACACATATATTAGTCATACAGTAGATGATCTTCTCCTAAATGAGGAATAGGTCATCCCGAGGCATTTTTGGAAGAAACCCCTTGTTTGCTGTAGGAGTTCAGGAACTAAACTGCCATTCAGAGAAGTGCCCACACAACACCTCAACACTCAGTTTATGTGGTAATTGTGCTATTATGTATGTCACTTTCCACAAATTGGGTACACTCTGGTCTTTTTATGTTTTTAAAGTAGAGGAACAAAGTGCCTCCATCAAACTATTATCTAACATGACATTAACTGAGGGTGAAAAGGATTCTGGGCTGTCCCATCTACGGGATCCATCAATCATCGAGCTCTGCCTGTTACCCAAATTATTAATAGTTTTCTTTCATATGTAGTAAATATAAATGAAAGAAGAAAAATGTATCCAGTAAGAAAAACATCAAATCAACCCAAAACCAAGCAATCCTCATACTTCTGTAATGTTTGTCATGCTTTACATTCAAAATAACATCCAAACAATTTAACTCTTGCACTATTTAGACACGTCTAAAAACTTGGGTTACAAATAAAGAGAATACAAATATAATATCATAATATTTACCGACGTCCTGACAATCAACAACTGTCAATAAGTTAAAGAAAAATTTCAGCCTGTTGTACCCTATTTGTGGAATGTGCCTTAAACAAATAATCTAGTTGTAATCTTCTGGGCACTTGTTTGTTTTACTGACCTCTTTCTGTACTTTGTGTGGAGAATAGCATTTTAAAGAAAATACAGTAGCCTCCAAAGATTGCAAAGTATTGTCATTTTATGATGAGTGTGTGGGTAATGGCTTTGAGTTGGTTTGTAGACTGGCCACATGGCAGAACTCATGGTTGACCTCTTAACACCCACATCATGTCTGCGCATACATCGGTGAAGGAATCCACAATGCCTCACCACAGGTCAGCCAGCCGATCCACGCGTCACCGATGACGTTGAGCGTTACGTCTGTTTAAGACAGGACAAATGCAGGCCATGTGTCTTCCCCCACAACCTACCGAGGTATGGCCTGCGTTGCTCCCACTGTTGAAATAATGAAGGGGCCAGTACGTCAGGAAAATACGCAAGGAGACCGCCGAGGCTTGTTAGGGTCTTCGGGGTGAATCAAGGTCTGATGCGTAACACAGCATCTGTCGACAGATAGAACGCATTGATAAACGTTTTCTGGAAATGTTGAGATGGTTATGATGATATGCAATATGAAATGAAGTATGGTTTTCTCATCGCTTTCATCTTGGAGCAAACATTGTGGTTCAAGAGAATCCAAATGGATTTCAAATATTATTTGGAAAGCGAACAAAAGGGGAATGTTTGAGTTTTCACTTAGAAAAGTTTAACCTCAGTTATTACAAAAAGCCCAAATATTTAAAAATGTGTAGGCACTCATAAATTATGAATGTAAAATTCAAAAGCCTAGTGAGCCAGTCAGATGAAGGCTTGTAAACTGGAAGCGGGGATGTCGCAGTGAAGACGTGATGGGCGTACTATCTTGGGTAGAATCTCTCAGGACACAATCTGGAACGATGGTGCGACCACACAAAATCGCAAACATACTTTGTGGCTCTGTCATAAAACCAGGACTGTTGAAGTACTTTACATGCAGCTGGTGTCCCTGCTGTCCCCCGTGACCTGCAGCATGTCACTTGACAAGGTTCTTTAATTCCCGATCTGGTTTGGATACATTCAAATCAAATATCGCGTATTGACGTGTATCGAGGGTGCAGTTGGTCGCATTTCAGCCAAAGACCACAGAGAAAGAGGATCCTGGCAACAGTACAATATAGAGCAGGAAAGCATATAATTGTGAAGCGCTTGTCAAAGTGAATTTACAACTGGTTTGCTTATTTTACTCAGTCAAGCCA
This sequence comes from Triplophysa rosa, assembly GCF_024868665.1. NCBI lineage: Eukaryota > Metazoa > Chordata > Actinopteri > Cypriniformes > Nemacheilidae > Triplophysa > Triplophysa rosa. Next base: position 12,799,584 of record NC_079897.1, on the reverse strand, counting down.
CCAAAGCAGTCTACTGTCTTTAAAGGGGTCTACAGATTTCAAAATCAGTGATATTAATGAATAATATTTGGGGGCTTCACCCACAAACATTTTCTTTTTGTCCAAGCTTCATAAAACTAAATACTTTTTTGGTTTCTGTAGTGAAAATCAATCATCAACAGTATGTGATGAAAGTTATTTAACAGCATTTATTAATAATATTAAATTAACCTTGCAGTTAGGAAATGACATGCCACTAATATAAATATCTTGAAATATCCACGTCATTGTTTGATTCATGAAGGAATCCCGTCACCACATTTCCCGAATAATCTAAAAATACAACCTTATTTCATCCGTATTTCATCGAAAGAACACTTGCCGCAGGTAATGATTTTTTTCCCTCAGACAACCAGAGGATGGAAGGCATTGCCATAAAGTGGGTGGGCACATTCTGACTTTATCCCTAAAACTATAAGTGTGGAAACGATCTTGTCCATGCGGACTTTCGCGAGACTTATGCGTGTGCTGAATATGCCTCCACCGACAGCAATGAAATTACAGATGGTGAGTATGATGATCTGTCTGTCTGTCCGCTGTCAGAAGTGCGCTATCTCGCATGAGACCATTTGATCCGTTTTGCCTCTTTTGTAATTTTATGATGCTTATTTCTTTATGGGAACCAGTATAAACAGAGGATGACAACACTTTGCGTTTGTGCTTTTACCTAGCAGACGCATTTATTTGTTGTGAAGCGCAGGTGAATGAAGCGGCTGATCTCTACATGCGTTCGCGTTTTAACTTATATAACCATTTCAAACATAAAATCTTCAAGAGCTGCGTAACTGGACTGCATCACATGCGCGTTCGCGGTGAAAACGCGCCAAAAATCAAACGTTACTTTTTGGATGCTCACATTTCTAGTTCGTCAGCTCGTTTGGTTTTGAGACGTATATTTTAAGGAGCCGTATTTTGATTGATTCTAGGCTGTGACTATGTTCTTTATTGTTTAGCTTCCGAGAAGCATTTGCATAGAGATGGTTTCTGTGAAAATGCCATAGCCTATTAGTAGGAAATGCTGTGACATGGTTTATATGAATAGCAGTAACAGCTTATAAATAATTTAAGTGTGTTTTACAGATAATGCCATAATATACTTATTACAATGCTTATTTGTAATAAAGGCCTGAGTTTAAAGATTTAAGTTAGGAAAATGTTGATGAGAAAATGTGAGGTTCCTGTGCTTGGTACAAATTATGTGACCTATTTATAACCCAAATAGCACAGGTACATCTGTACGTTTTACATACATTCTAAATCATAAACCTCTTACAGACATCTTGCAGCCTGTATGTCTATACCACATCTGATAGATCAGACTTCTCAGAGATGTATAGATGAGCAAACAACCACTCGTGGTTCTTTAACTTTGCATGGATACATGTTTGGCAGATATTTATTGTAAGTACCAAACATGCTGCCAATAGACTTTACATATGGTCTGTCCTTTTTTTGGAAAGACCTTTGTTCCCGTGGAACATGCTCTTTAGAGTAATGCTGGTTAAGCTGGAGTTTGATATGGAAACACTGGAGCTGTTATCTAGCTGATATCTGGACAGAGTGAAACTATAAGTACTTCCCTAAAAGAGTCTCTCTGTTTGGCTGCTAATATCCCCTGGAGGGGGATACAAAGAAGGTAGTCCTTCACACCAGCACGATTTGTGAGATTACAAACGCCCTAGACACATTAAACGAGATAACTGCAGCGTTTATTCAGTCAGGAACAAATAATTGTGAAAGGAAGTACAAAGAGTCAACTTCCTCTTTTATACCAACGCTAGTAATGTCAGCAGCTGAAAGCCGTTGTTTTCTTTGCTAACTATCCCTTTCAAGGTGTTGAATGACGGAAGAGGTGCTGGTTTTATATATCGTTCGAACTACACCTGAAAATATACAATCTTTGCGGATTTTATTATGTGTAAATGAATGAGCATTGATTTATTTGGTTCGTTTTAATTCCAAGTCAGCACAGAAAATACAGAAACTCATGTGCTCTAAACTGAAAATTATTTCATTTAATAGTGCTGAATTTGAATTTGCTGAATTTGTAGGCCTACCTGCTGACACCTGTCAAATTTTGCAGGGTATGAGTGGAGTTTAGTCTTTGTTTTTAACATATAAGGATGAGCGTTGTGTCCTCCCTTTGACGCACTGATGAGTCTATTTATTTTGCTCCGACTCTGCATGTTTGTACAGTTCGTTGCATTTTTGATTTACATTTAGCATTATGCTACCAGAACAGACTCCTGACCCATTTTGGGGCTGCCACCCAGCAGTCGAGACCCGCTGCTCATTTTTCTCATTCGTTCTGGAAATCTTGTCTAGATTTATATTCATGGCAAGCAAGAGAAATAATTTTATTGAAGAAACTGATATAGCGTTGATATGTGGTCTGTGCTTGTTTTGTCTGGTACGTTTTCTTCATGTACTATGGCAAATTAACCAGCAGACATACTCGTGCTATCCTGTATGCAGCGCTGTAGCTGATTCTCATTAAACCCGGTATCGCTCTCGTCCCGGAGTTGTGTGTGAGGCTTTATGATGAGGACGTAAGAAGAACCACAGACGTGTTTTATGCCAGGCCTCCCAGACGGTGACCGGATAGCCCACAGGGCCGGAGACAGCCAGCTAGGCAGCATTTTAGTCAGGGTTCGACAGTGATGTAGGTCTGAATGATGTAACCCCATAATTTCATTAGGAAGGCCTTTGAGTGTCCTTGGAGACCACCTGCGCTCAGAAGCGCAACGTGATTCCGACGCGCCGCTCCAATTTTACTAAATAGCTTTTTACAAGCTTGTTTTCTGCAGAAATACAGAATTAGTCATTCTGTGGTGTACGCACACTTTCTCATTTATTAGGTATGTACTGTAGATGCTTGTTGAGTGGTCTTCCATCATTCTTGGACCCACTGGGATTTGGCATATTAATTTCAGTATCATGTTTTGCAATTGCGAATGTTTTGCAACTGCGGTCTCGAAACACGGGAGTTTCTTTGAGAGTCTTGTTGAAAAGCACCCTATGGTACGTAGGCCTGAGATAAATGTAGCGTACCTTAAGATCAGGCGTTTGAATTCAAGGTCAATGGATTCGTCTTTGTGAGTTGCCTTCAGATCCTTTGAATGGTGTAATTACAACTGTCAGAGACTCTATATTAGTATGTAATTTCGGGTTAGAGCACTGCAAACACTTCTTCGTCAAATGGCAACCTTGGCCGGAGAGCCAAAAGGCTAAAAGTTCACCGGCTTTTCCAGTTTTCCACTCTATAACTGCGGCACCCATGTGCTAAAAAATGGTTAAGGGACTTAATGATTTCCTCACAGAGTCCCAACACCTGCTGTGGAGAAAACAATGTTTGGTCTGGAGACTCAGCCGAGAGGGATTTATGAGCAACTTGGCATCCTCTCTCACTCCGTCTCTTTTAGTGCTCCTGAATCTTGCTCATTTGACAAGAGCCAAGTGCAGTCACTCTATGGCCTGAGAGATATCCGGAGCGTATTGTTTGTCATGGCAGCAGTGTGAGAGGGAAGTCCCCAGAGAAAAATTACTCTTAGCTGATGCTTTGTGGAGGAGATCTGAGCTACATGTGACTTTCGCCTTCTGCTGGATCTCCGTCAACAGTTTTAGGGGTAACACGTTTCAAGCAGCGCACGCAATGTAATTGGATTACTTTTAGAATGTAATAATAAAGGTACAATCATATAACCAGCTGAATATATAAACAGTACTGTTATTGGACACTATATATTAACTGTGAATTATTAAATCATTTTATATATTTTTGAAAATTTATAGAATAATGCATTGTTAATATAGTACAATATATTATTGTAAATATGGAATTGCCGCTTTTCACATATTGAAAAATATAAGCACTTGGTTCTAATATATGGAAATGTATTATTTAATATATTGCGTTGTATTTTCCTGTATATTCCCATATGTATTTGTCTTACAAGTGGAGAATAAAGCCGTTTGACAGTGGCAACTGAACCTTGTAACTTTTGATCTTGTGTGGTAATGCATCTACACCACTAGGTGTCAGTGCAACATGAACAAAAATGTAGAGTGCAACTTTTTTCAGTTGTGTATTCTGAATTGTAAACCGGACTCACGAGCCACCGTCTGGCTTTCACACAACGTACAGCATGAATAACACATGCCCTGACAAAATTAAAAAGTGGCATAAACAGCTGGTTTAAACATTTCTGTTGTCATGACAAGTGTCTTGTTTTTTTCTTGGTTGTGTATGAGAATAAAAAAGTGTTGTAAAAAATGTAACATTCGGATGTGTGATTGTGATTCTTTTACACTATAAATGCTTACCATCAAAGAAGGTTAGGAATCGCATGCTAAAAATTGCATTTCTATTAAGCACATTGTGTACTCTAAAGGAGGAGGAGTTTCAGACAGCAGTAAGCAATAAGAAAAAGTAACACAAAACAAATTGAACGTTTCTCTTTTTATGAAAATAGACTGTGTAATGTGAATAGTTACTCTATATTGAATAACTTGCTAACTCTGTAATGTGTAACTTTTTTTAAACGTTCTCCAACACTGTTTGTCAACACTAAGCATAACATAATAAACATATATGGTGGCATTGAACAGCTTTTTTTTCAGCATATTTCACATGCAAACTGTGAGTCTATTTTATCTGCTTGTTCTCTTTGTGTTCTCAGCTCTTTGCCGTGTCTTTTGCCTGGGCCTACCATGAAATACCCAAATACCAGCACCAGGACCCTCTGACCTCTGAGATTCTGCTTTGTGATCAATGCCCACCCGGCACGGCCGTGGAGCGCCACTGCACCGCAATGGAGCCCACCGTCTGCGTCCCCTGCCCCGAGAAACGGTTTGCGGAACAGTGGCACTGGGGAGACAGCTGTCAACACTGCACATCTGTCTGCAAGGAAAGACAAATCGTGAGAAGAGAGTGTAATAGCACTCACAACCGGGTCTGTGAGTGTAAACCCGGGTACCACCTGGTGGTGGAGTTTTGTGTCCGACACACTGCCTGTCGGCCTGGATTTGGGGTCGCCGTGCAGGGTAAGTATACATGTGTTCTGTGACCACTATGTGCTAGAACAGTGGTTCTGCTAGGGATGATTTAGGACATTTCCATTGTACTTCACCATTGATCCAGGACAATGCTGATATGTGTGTTGTACAAAAGTAAACAGCAATATCCATGGAATTAAACGTTGAAAGGTTATCATGAACTGCATTGACTCTGTATATACTGTATATGCTCAGTATATCCATTTCTTAATTTTTTTTGTCTCTTGGCATTTATGGATATACCTGTTTTTACATCTGCTTTGGAACAATATACAATTTTATAATTACGCATTTTATAATAACAATGTAATACGAAAGACTATCATTTTTACAGTTTGTAGTGTTAATGTACATCTTATGGAAACATTTGCAAAATACCACGTATCTTAATACCAGTTGTTTTATAATTATTTTATATATAAAATATAGGCATACTACTTATAATATAGTACTACATAATTATAAGTATACTACTACTATAGTATACTCATAATAACACTACATAATATAGCTTACACTACTTAAATAAACAGCTAAAACCAGCCTAACCTGGTTGGCTGGTTAAGATGGTGAAGCAGGTTGGTTTTAGAGAGGTTTTGGCCACTTTTTTAGCTGGTCTAGCTGGTTTTAGCTAGACCCACCAGTTAAACACCAGCTTGACCAGGCTTGAAGACCAGCATAAACCAGCTACTTCCAACTTAAACCAGCTAAGACCAGCAAACTTCCATGCTGGCCATAAGGTTGGAGTATAGCTATAAGGTTGGAGTATAGCCTTTGATGTCAACAGCGCAAGATATGGGAAGTCCTTTCTCATCGCATTTAAAATGTCATTGGCCTGTTTGTTTAGCTATGCAAAATATTTGACAATGTAGCTACACACAAACATAGTTGCTTTTCGTTATTAGCATTTAGCATTGTCTCACCAGTTGACCCTGACTCTGTGAGAACAGACCTGTAGTGACTCACCAATCACGAACCACTGTGGTAATGTATGTGTTGTAACACACTAGGGTTGTCACGGTACCATAAACATGTCTTACGATACTATACCAGCTGAAGTATCTCGATACCAAGTAGTATCATAATTCAAATCTATACAAAAAACACAGATTTAGATGAAACATTTTGTATTTACTATAGTAAACTGTATACTTTGCACTAGAATATTTTGTTGTATTAATTGGATAAATTGTAGCAAATACTGTAGTATACGTATACGTTTACTATGGTAAGACTCAAAAACACTAGTGTCATGAAACGTGGTGAGACACAAGGACAGAGGACCCAGGTGCAGACAGCGGGTAAGGGGTTAACAAGACGTTTAATAAATAATCAAGACAAAACCAAAAAAACCCATGAGGGGGTAACATAACAAAACAAGGGAATATAATAACATGACAAGACAGGACTAAGACTAACTAAACTTACACAAGAACTACGGTTAACACTTAATTTACAAAATGACTACACTACACTAAACTTGACAAGACACAGGGACTTACACCACACGAATCAAAATGAACCAGCACAGGACAGAAAACACAAAGGCATTATAAAGGGGATAAATCAAGAGGGGAACATGTGAAGGGCATGAAACAATAAACAAGCAATAATGAGGAGACGAGAGGGCGGGAACAGAGACGAGACTGGAGAGGGTGTATGGAAGGCCATAAGGGCCAAAATTACCCCTCTCCACATGAAACATGGGGTTCTGTCATGATCCTGCCACTAGACCACGAGAAACATGACATGATGCGGCAGAATCATGACAACTAGTGTCTATGAGTTTTAGTAGTTTACTGTAGTAAATACTAAAGAACACTAGATCATTTTTCACGTGGGAACTAATTCAAATGTGGGACAAATTTCATTGATACAGCAGTCTTTACAAAGGGAAATATTAAGCTTACTTTAAATGCAGAACTAAGATGGCCAGTAGGTGGCATCAATTTTCCACTGTGTTAGTGAATCATTTAACCAACTGGTTCAAAACGCTAATTAGAATCATTTGTCCGAGTCATTAAAAACACACATTCATTTAGGAGATAAACACCGCAAAAAGGCAGATGTAAGTGTTCAAATGAATATTAATGTACATATGCAACATTACCCACGGTACTACGATACTACCGTTTCAAAAATAGAGAGGCATCTCGGGTATTTTGAAGCTTTAGCATCGCGATGCTACCGTAGCACCGGTACACCGTGTAACCTTATAACACACTAGTAAAAAACTATTTAAAACCCATCTCTTCTGTGAATACTTGACAGACAAATGAGAAAAAAACCTCTCTCTTTCTCTCAACAGGTATGGTCTGGCTTTTGCTGAAACTAGTACCTTTGTATTAGCACCTATTGTATTATTGCTCCTGTAAGACATATCGCTTACTGCTCCCTGAACTCTCTGTAAATCGCTTTGGATAAAAGCGTCTGCTAAATGTAAATGTAACACGCCACTTACAGATCTCAGAGTGGCAAATTTGTTCTTAGGTACAAATTGTACTCATTTCAACCATCTGATTCACCAGTTTCACACATCGTGAGAATAACTCACTTCCTGTGGCCACCTCAGTCAGTTTCAATTACCGTTAAAAGGGAGCCACAGAGGTTTGAAACTCAAGATGGTTTTCTCAATCAGTCAGCTGACCCTGAATTATAACCACAATTCTCTCATATTCCTGCTTTGCACCATTTTTTAATCCAGTTTGTATTTTCATATAACCTGTTTCATGGTTAAAATAACACATACGTAAGGAAGGAACGTAAATGAGCAGTGGGCTGATACTTCCCCTAAACTTTCACTGCAGGCCGTCGCTGGAGTGTGTTTGTGTGTGTGTGTGTGTGTGTTGTCAGGGCGTGTGTTTATCACGCTGGACGTTGTGTCAGTGTGAAAGCCCGGCGGTGGCTTGGTTCCAGCAGAGCGAGCGGAAGTATCACTTTCCTCTGTTCGCAATGGAGATCTGAGTGACACTGGTATTCATTATACATAAAAGAAGTGGTTGTTATCACATTGGCCTCCCCACTCAGACTCCAGCATGAAGCTAACTTGATGATCCGTCACGTTTTTAAAATTTGTGCACGATCCCAAATGGGTCTCTTTTTAATTAGGTCCAACATTATCCTCTGTTTCTCTGTGAATTGCTGGCTTCCCAGCCCAGAAATACCACATCCTAAGAGGAAATTCACTGGCCAAAACCTCACGATATTAAGATATCTGGGAAAGGGTTTTCACAACCATCTGAGATGGTAGGGATGTGGGTTTGATTTATCTTCAAGCATTTTGGGTGATGTTCAGGAATTTTGGGGTTGTACAAATAATCAAATTAAAATAAAGAAAGGAGATTTGTTAATATCTGATATTTTCACAAATGCATTGTCGGGTATAGTCATAAATTCACATATTTTTGTTTTTAATATTTCGCTTTTCTTGCTGCCTTTCTGTTAAGGACAAAAACTGTCTTTTCACCATAAGATGGCGACAGAGATTCTTTAAACACAACCTTTGTTAGCCTTGTGAAGTCCTCTTACCATATTATTCCTCATAAGCCTCATTATTAATAAATTGATTTGTGCACAGAATTCCATGTTTCAATCATGTTGACTATAAAGATGTCTAGATAAGATGCACTGGACTGATACTAGGATGAACAAGACATTTTTCACTTCTTAAAGCACTAATGCAATCATGAGCATTTTGACCATATAGTGGTGCGTCCAGGCTCAAGCATTCCTGTTAATGTCGCTCATACTTACAGTAGAGGATATGAACAAAGCCCAAACCAAAATAAATACATTTTGCACATAAATAATCCCACACCAATTGTGCCACTTGAAAGATACTTTAAATCTACTTTTCATTTAACTATTTCCATCTGGTGGGTTATCAAATGGGTGGAAAAATCTACTTAGATCCGGTGCAGTAATACCCACAAACCCACAGCATTCCTAAAAACGTGACAGCAGTTTTTTGCACGAGCATCCGCCCGTTACACTTTTGTCTCACTTCCTACATTTTCTTCAGAAAACGTACACAACCTAATTGTCCAATGCACTGTATTTAAACTCCTACCTGCTGATTTATAAGTCAAATCTGCTTTGTCATTTTTAGATCTGACTCATTTTTGACCTGCACATGTGACTGATTTCTGTTATTGTCATCCTTGTAAATGACATTTATCTCTAAAGTGACTCATCGTAAAAGTCTTGAATCCTTGATAAAAGTTCCACTTCCACTATGTTTTATATATCACTTCATGTAGGTGTTCATGCCATTCAGTTGTGACAGTGCGGAGGCCCATACAGAGTTCTCTTTGTTTTAAAAAAGGGAAATGTTTGTACCTAGTTTGCTGTGGTGAGCAGGAGTTTCGTTCCACTTAATCACATTTAATAATGCTAACATTTACAAGTTCCACCATTGGCTGTCACAATGTCAGATTATCGCTACACAATCCTCATGACTCAAAGAATTTACGATAACAATATCAAATAATGCTGTCAATAAAATTCATCTTTGATTCAGTTTATTTTGTGTTTTCTCTTTTTTTGGCCAGTGAATAACAGTCAGAAGTGCAGGGATGCAGAGAGAGAGAGTTTGTAACCATTGTGAATCTGTGAAGGGACAGTTCTCCCAAAAAAATTAATTCTGTCATGAATTACTTAACCTCGACTTGTTCCAAACCTGTATACATTTCTATGCACTATTGAACACAAAGAAAGATATTTGGAAAAAGGTTGGCAACTGAGAATTCTGGGGCACCATTGATTAAAATGGTTGTCAATGGTTCCCCAGAACTGTTGGCTTTCCTAAATTCTTCAACATATTTTCTTTTGTGTTTAACAGAACAACAACAAAAATATATATTTCTACTATGGTAGTCAATGGTGCCCCAGAAATCTCAGTTGCTAACATTCTTCCAAATATCTTCCTCTGTGTTCAACCAAACAAAATAATTTATACAGATTTTGTACAACTTGAGGGTGAGTAAATGATGACCGAATTTTCATTTTTGGGTGAACTATCCCTTTAAGGCAAAACTTTAAATGGGTGCTGAATTATTTACAATATCATCCTATGTGTAGAATTAACACAATATGGATAATTGTGGTTTTTAATATCTTTACCGGTATATTGTGACGAACTCTTGAACCTAGACTAATGAATTTTGGGGTATTGCTGTGTTTTGTTTTTCGGATATCAAATATATTGATGTGCATTAAATGGGTTTGTATATGTTTCATACAGGCACCCCAGACGGAGACACTGTGTGTGAGAGGTGCCCACCAGGTTATTTCTCCAGCACATCCTCATCTACAGAACCCTGCGTGCCACACAGGGACTGCAGTCAACTGGGACTGAAAACCTTCAGATCAGGAACGGCCACTCAGGACACTCTGTGTGAGACGGACAGTAAAGAGTTTGACTGCTCACATCAACACATAGAGTGTAACACAGGTAAACTTCAACAAGCTTCACCACTCAAAACTCTTATATCTGGTCAAAAGGGCTTGGTTTGAAGCTAACCATTTGCTCATTTTGTTCCTTTGCCAAAAGTTATTTTAAAATACGGTGTGATAAAAATGTGCGTGCATTTCAACATTCCCATGAGAACACTCTGTAAAAAAACAATAAACCACATTAGACACATCACAGAGGTCAAAGAGGTGGCCTGATAAAGATGTGGATTTTCTTACAAAAACAGCTCCATGGGCTGCTGTAGACTCTTAGTCAGATGGCAACTAATAACAAAAACAATACAAATACCTTGGAAGCTATTCACTTTAGGGCTTTTCGCACTGTGCTTACTGTATCTCCGTTCTAAACCCTGCTTTGTGAAACATCACAAGCAAAGGCATAGCAACAGACAGTCAATCAACCCCCCCCCCAAAAAGCGATTACCTCATATCACGGCGATGTGTACAGTCACAAAAACTCGTAAACAGTCTTTTCAGCTTTTGACTGAAAAGTAGATAATAATGCCATAATTAATAATGATGAAGCAAAAAAACATGAAAAAGATTTGTGGCTATTTTTTCTCTGATGCGAACCACGAGGCAGTCATTCAAAGCGACCACGCACGTTTTTATTTAGTCAGTTTGACACTGCAAATATGCAAACAAGAACATGAACCCAGAGTTTAGTGATGTACAGTGTGAAACATCAGGTGATGAATACCCAGGGTTATATGTTAACCCCTGGTAAATTATATGCAGTGAAACAGATAAAACGGGATTTTGTTTGCTTGGGGTTTAGAATAAAAAGGTTAACCCCGGGTTAAATGTGAAAAGCCGTTTTGAGTGTTTGTCCCGGATTAACCTCTGATATAATACGAGTAAGTTTGGAAAACACACACATACCTGTATATGCAACACCTTAAAAGGTGTTCCAACTTTCCTGTGAAATCCTTGGAATCGATTTTGTTTTTGGTTAGTGATACGAAATATTGTACATTCAGATGTCTCATACTTTAGATGTCTCATTTTGTAATATCAATAGAGCTCAGCTAAATCCATCAACGGTACGTTTAATTGGAAAAGGCTTTTCCTATATTCCAATATGAACTAGATAAAACATTTTAACAAGTGTAATGCTTTTACAGCTGGCAAAATGTTTAAAAGTTGACCAAGCCAAAGTTCACTGATGACCAAAATAATCATTGATCATCAGTTTTCCAGTCGTTTTCATTTGACCTGATCTAATTAGCGTTTAACTTAAATAACTCCCATCCAGTCTATGGTCTTACACGATTAAGGCCAGAGCAATGCGTCACTCAGTTTACACTCATCCCCAGTAATGACATCTCTCCGAAAGACTGATGATATGTCTAGTGCAGCAATGACAGTTGTAAGCTGTTTATGCGCACATAAACGTGTATAGTCATTGTTGAGTTCAATTCCCAAGAAATACCCATAGTGATGAATGTTTATTTTGAATCTATTGGTTACCAAGTAAAACACAGAGGACAGAAAAATCCTCAAGAGCTTTACACCCTGTCTACACAACCCCATTACGAACAAGGCATTTGTCGCGTTGCATCCCACCGCTTCCAGTGTGGACAGAATTTCTAATTATTATAGACGGTTTCAAAGCAGCAACATAAACAAACATTACTGCGCGTGCACGCTTTTGTGGCCTAAACGTAACTTCCGGTACACATCCGCAAAGAACAGATTCCCTGCAGATTATTTCTGAAAACAAGCAAAAGAAATAAGTAAATGACATTAGCTAGCAAGTTAAAAGTAGGTCTAATCAGTATTATTTTGGATTGCAGTAGAAAAAAAATGTTACTTGTCTAAACTTAAATACGACAAAGTTTCACAAAACCATTCAACAAATTTATTTAATACAGTACAAAAAGATTCAACAAATATAGTTTGTTTAAAACAATTGTTACACAATTCAATATTAATATAAATTAAAGAAAATATAAATTTAAAAATACAGTATAAATAGTTATAATATTAGCAACTAGCCAGACCGATCAACAAACACAGACTGGAAGTTAACTTCGGGCCATGCGCGTGTGTCCGATGGAACCGTCTATAGGTTATGTTGCCTTTAGTCGCAGTGTAAACAGGGTGTTAAACTTCTAAGGAACAGAGCTCTTACCATGGCAAAGCTCAAATTTCTCCGCAATCTACAAACGACTACCAACATTTTTTCCAAAAAATAAAATAAACTTTGACACTACAGAAGATTATGGCAAATGGCACTACTGTATACCCAGTAACTTGCACTGCGCTCTTGTATTTCCTTGGTAATAGTGGTGCGTTAATCTTCAAAACATATTCCTTATACACAGTGATTCACACTCAGAAAGTAGTATTATATTAATTACTTTTATTCCATGATGGGAGGCAAGATAACAAACGTTTCAGCTAATGCCTTCTTCAGTGTGTTTAGCCATTTAGTTACCAAATCTACATTTCAAATTATGTCATCATTATCATCATTGTCCACACCTGTGTATCCCAATTGTTTAACACTTAATATAATTCGATAACGACTTAAATTTGGATCTTCGTTAATCACTACATATCACCAACACAATCAACACCATCTCACATCCAAATTCAAACCAACAGAAAAAAAACCAAAACTCAAAAATAATAATGACAAAGAAAAAAGTTATTACAAAATATAAATATATAAACTCTTCCACAACATTAGTATAAAGCAGTAAGGAAAAACAAACAAATAATTCCTAATTATGTGTTACAGAAAATTTACAGTTAAATATAGTATAGGAAAGGGTCATCGATTTAGAACATCGGAATTACATCGTCATAAATAATCGATACATTTCACATTATACATCAAAATCTTTATCAAAATTACCTCATCTGTCAGGGGGTGTGTGGCAGGAGAGAACCCAAATGCAGGCAGCGGCAATGACGGGGTTAACAAAGACTTTTATTAAATGAACTAAACAAAGGAAAAACCCACGAGGGGGTGTCAAACCAAGAACAGGACAATAATAAGTAAAAGGGACGTAAACTAACTAAACACCAAACTAAACAACACTTGACAGACTAAACTAAACACTTACTGAAACAGGGACAATAGACTCTGGCAACACAGGGACCATCAGGACACTAGACACAGCACATACACACGCAATGACCGACACAGGACAATGAAACATGAGGGTATTATATAGGGAAGACAGACAAAGGATAACGACACAGGGCAGGTGTGGGTAATTAAACACTCAGGGAAAGATAACGAGGAAACGAGATGGCGGGAACAGAGACGAGACACTGGAGAGAACGTATATTATTGTCAAAAGGACAGTAATATGTTTCTCTCCACACATAACCAAAGACTTTGTCATGATTCTGCTACAGGACCAAGAAAAACATGACTAAATGAAGCAGAGCCATGACACTCATCATTAAAGAGGAACCGTTAAAGGAAGACCGTAAGATCTAGTTCTTGATTCATACCATAGGAGTTAAAGAATTTAGTTTATGAATCCAAAATGCTTCTCGTTTCAATAATTCTTTATTCGTATTACCACCTCTACGTGATATTATGACTTCTTCTATACATTCCAATTGTTTGATACTATGTCCCATCTCGTTGAAATGTCTAGCCACTGGAGAAGTTATATCATGGCGTCTGATGTTGGATTTATGTTCACTAATTCTCAATTTCAATGGACATAATGATTTACCAATGTACATTTTTTGGCAAGGACATCTTGACATATAAATCACATTTCGGATTGTACAGGTTATACAAGATCTAATTACTGTATACCCAGCATTTTAACCAGGGCATAACATAAATAACATTTTAACCCATTTGAAAGAACATAACAATCGGGTAATCATCTGAAGGAGAGTTATTTCTGTTTAAATAGTCGAAAGCTAAATATTACGTAGACTAAAAATATTTATACTGGGAGTCTCTGGTTTTGGCGTATACAGTCAATAGCTTACAGTACAGCATGTGACCTGTTTTGGACAAAACATTTTTCAAATGTAGCACTTGTAAAAGGTCATCACCCCATGATTTGGCAAACAATTCAGGCCACCACTTCTTGTTATCCCATTATGACTCAGAAGGGGATCAAAAAAATAATCTTCAGTTTCAATAGAGCTGAGTCAAAGTGATTCTGACATTCCTCTGGATATTATTCATAGAGGGATATAACACACACGTCTTGAAGGAAATGCGCCAAAGCGCTTCATTGAAATTACATTTTTGTTCTTTGATTCACAGATCAGGTTTCTTGTATTTCTTGTTTACACATTAAATAATGTAAAAGGAATTACACCCAGATTACAGTTTTTATAGTCTTGCTTTCAGCAAGGGAAGCCCACATTTCTGTCAAGCCTTGGTATAAACACTAGCTGCTGTTAAAAGAACGAGTCCGATCGTCCATTAAAAGAAAACAGCATAACATAGCCTACTGACACAACGACTACGCAAAACCAAATTTCTATTAAACCTTAACAATAAACACTAGCTACTGTTAAAAGAACAAGCACTTATTCCGGGGATAACAATAGTCTCACATTAAGCTTGTTTATTTTAAAGAAACCACATAACGTGGCTCAAGGCAGCGACAAACTGAGAACACAATTTGTTAAAAAAAACCTTTTTCATGTTTATGTTTGATATCAGTGATAAACAAGATGTATTTAATTTGGTTTTCCATGGTTGTTGTTTTGGTACGTTAAGCTGTTTCCTTATAATGGATTTTGGGAAAGAAACGCTTAGCGCAAGATTTTTTACTTTATCTGTTTAATAAGGGCTCGTTCTTTTAACAGAAGCTAGTGTTTATTACAAGTAAGGTTTGACAGACATTTGGGCTTACCTGGTCGTTGTTCAGGTGGTCAAACATTAGTACTTTGAGTTTGTCATAGTGAATTCCTATGGAGAAAATCACTTGCTGCCATCCACGTGATTGAAAACAACCTTTCAGTGAGCTATTTTTAGAGTCGACACAGGCAGACTGCTCTGTCCTACTTCTCCGTTGTGATGACGGCGTGCGTTAAAAATCATAACAAACAAATTTGAAATTGGCGGGGACATGTCCCCAGTGGACATTACGCCCCTGGGTGTATGTGTTGACAGGCAAAGAAATTAGTTGTCAGACATTATGCAATATTACATTATATACAATTATATATATATTTAATGCAATTTAATTCTAATCACCTTCATACACCTTACCCTAAAGCTTTAAGCTAGATACCAGAAACAAGTTTTACAATCCTGAATTTCCAAAGTTAGGGTGGAGACGTGGAATCAGTTTTAAACATGTGGTAACATGTTACTTTCTGTATGAAAACATGAGAACCTGATGGCTTAAAGCTGCCAAATATAGTGATGGTGTTTCAATGCCGTGTAACGTTTCGTTTGGCCTGTGCGCAACCATGCGATTCGTTTTGGACATGTTTATTGTGCTACTGTTTGCATAACAGTCCCATGCGGCTTTCTTACATCTCGTTCCAGACATCACACTGTGTGAAGAGGCCATATTTCAGTTTGTTGCGTCACCTCCGCTGGCCTCCATTTCAGTGGAGCGTCTGTCCGAGAGTCTTCCAGGACGTAAGGTGGACTGGAAGAACGTTGAGAGGCTGAAGAAAAGCTGTAGTCCTCAGCAGCAGACACTGCACCTGCTCCGCCTCTGGAGAGAACAAAATAAGGACCAGGACAAGCTCAATAGCATCATTCAAGGTTCGTGAAGGCAGAGCTGAATCTAAATGTCTCAGTCCCATTGTTGTTAACAAACATTTGTATTGAAAATCTGCATTTGAGAAACATGCGCTTTACAAGTCCACTCACCTCATTTGGGACTCTCGAGGAATTGCGTCTCATGGTGGTGGTGAACTTGTCTACATTTTCCAGCTATTCTTAAGTTTCAAAATGCCCTGTCTTTATAGCCCACAAAATGTTGGTGTGTAATTGTAAATGTGACCCCTTAAAGAGACCCGTTCACCAACATTCTGACATCATTAATTCACCCTCATGCTGTTTAAAACCTGTATGTGACTCTTTCTTCTGTGGAACACGAAAGAAGAACTGTTGTGTCTATGCAATGGGTTGTTTCATCATTCTACAAAATAATTTCTCTGTGTTCTGCAGAAAAAAGTCATACAGGATTTGGGATGACATGAGGGTGAGGAAAAAGTTTCATTTTTGGGTGAACTGCCATTTCAATAGGCGATTTGTTAGCAAGGTTCTTTATAGAAAACGTCCAAAGAAATACCAAAAGAAAGTCCCAAAGCAAGTGATAGACCATAAGTAGTGACCAGTATGGTTAGCATGAATACGAGCAAGGAAGTGCAACCATTAGTGGCCATAAAGGATATTTTCATATCCCTGTGAAATCTATCAAGCTATAAAAAGATCAAAAATGAAATTAAGATTTTCATCGCAATTGTTACATAACTACAGTATTAAATGTTTTGAAGAATTACAATTCTTTAAACAATTGATCCACCTTAAACACTGCATGGTGAATATTGTAAGTTACTATAACTTGATGTATAAAATGTCCGAGATGTCACAGAGAAAAAAATATTCTAAATGAAATATGACATTTGTCACTCATAATTCTAAGACTAAAATTAGAGTATACAAAAACTATTGGATTACTGTAAAATTATTTAAAGAAAAAAAACATTCATGAAAGAACTCCAACCACTAAGGCTGACTGTTCTCTCAGAAGACAAAAGACACACCTTGACAGGTTGTTTAGGGCAGGGAACTGGCCTGGGAACTGTGTGAACGCCACCACTGTGTGATGTCAAAGGATGTTGGGTGTGGAGGGGCTATTGTCAGACCGCCCGCTACCGTCTTTAATTTGGAAATTTACTCCTGCGCTGTCTTTCTCTGACCCTTTAAAATTCTTCCACACTGCCGAAATGTTTGCTGCTTGCACGCCTCTCACTTTACGCTGGTTGCTACTTGATCGCATCATCAAAAGAGTCATTGTACTGTCAAAATTATTCTGTCATTTCACTTATGGTAGCGCAAAAACCAAAAACAAGAAAAGCATTTTGGGTGTTCGGACAATCATTCGGTGCATCCTTTCAGTGCAACACTCTTGTCTGAACTATCTTCAATAACTATGAATCTAAGACAATACAATGCAGGTTTATAGGACTGACAAACTCCTCCTTCTCATAGGTGTGAACCACTGCGAGAGGAAAGTATCTCGCTGTGCCAGCATCAAAAACCTCACTCTGGAAGACCTGTTGATGTTGATGGATAGTTTAGCTGGAGAAAAAGTGAGCGAGGAGGACGTACGGGCCGTGGTCCGTTCCTGTCCCTCTCAACGCTACATCCTACAGCTCCTCCACTTGTGGAAGGTTCAGAACAGAGGTCAGGACCTGGCCAAGGCTCTAGCTCAGAGCCTGCGCAAACTCCGCTCGAAAGGCGCCCGTCGACCACTCCTCAAAACTCTGAAGAGGATGAGTCGCATCATCAGCGCGTCATCCATGCACCGCATGTATGAGAAGATGATCGTGAGCATGATCCAGGATGGTACGTGCTTCAAAACCAAACCCTACAATGACTAATGATGCCATATTGAAAGACGACTGAAAGAGGAGTTATTTAAATGGGAAAAGTTGTATATAATTTCCATTATGGGCTGAGAGGGGAGAGTTGGGGTGACTGGTTTTGTTGTAAAGATGCTCGTTTCGTTTTTGTATTGGACTGAAACACTAAGAGTCAGAGACAAGTCCTGGGATGTCAGATGAAAATCTCTATTAATGCAGGACTTGGCTTGACTTGTCTTTTCTTTGAAGCGGAATCTATGCTCCATTGAAGCTGTAAATAAAGGATGTTGGTTCTGAATGTATAATACAATGAAGAGCATTTATGTTTTATTTAACTGTAATTATATATTGTCAGGGGTGGTTTTAATCAAAATTTGAAAATGAAAAAACATTATTTATCAATTTGTCAAGAAACTGGACTCTAGAACTGCAGTAAATCATTTGTCTTTATTTTAAATATATTTGTGACTGTTTAAATCTATATTGATTTGTACTACGCTACAACATATTTACAGATATATTTTAAGAAAAAGACATCTTTTCACACGTGCCATTGTAATTGAAGCATGACACGGTCAGGATGTAATGAAGTCTCACATATGGATTTATTTTAAAGGCTGTTGTTTAGACGTTGCAGGGCTGGATTATGGACTGTGTCAGTTCTTCAAACTGCCTGACCCTTATCGTACAGTAAGACCTGATCACTAGACTATTTTAGTCAACTAGTTTTAGCCTACAAAAATAATAAAACTGCCAAAACTAGGATATAGGTTAAGTGGCCCCCGTCCATGATCCATCCCTGAGAACTTACACATTATATTTTTTTTATTTAAATAAATTTTGTGCTGAATCCTGGGGCCTCATTTATAGAATGTTGCGTAGAAACCGTCCTAAATTTATTAAATTACGTCTGCTCAGACCCTGACATGGCGCTATGCACTTTTCCACGTCAAAGACCTTTTTTTATAAATATGAACGTTGCCGTGGATTTTTGTTTTATAAAGGAGGCCCCTGTAGTCAAGCAAGTTAGTATTGTAATCTTGAAGCTCTTTAACACCCCAAGATGTACTTATCGTTTGATACTCCTGTTTCTTCCTCTAATACATGTATGATATTTATACATATCTTTGTGCTGCCAGTGTAAATTTGCTGATTTGTTTTTTTAATGAAACTTTTGTATTAATCACTAAATCCTGTTGGTTAGACGTATTATTTGTCTGGTTATGATCACACGGCATTCATGCAGCATGAGTAGACATACACGAGAGTGTGACAGCTTCACCAAATATGGCTGGAAATGTGATGACTAAAGATAAAAGCGATTCCTTGAGCATTTGTACTATGTAAACACCCCATGCATTACTGGAGGTAATTATTTAGCAGAATAAGAGTGGCATGACGTACAGGAGGAAATAACGTGACGACAGAAGACAGCTTGTTTCTGTTTGACAGGTTTTGGTGTTTACACTTATGTCATCTGTTGCTCTTTGTAAAGCAAAGATGTAATGGGAAATGTGTAGGGGTAGGTGGGGATCCCAAAGTTTCCTTGTTTGGTTGACTGATGAGTGTGTTTTAGAAATTATGAAAATACATCAAATATTTTAAGATTATCTTGGGATCTCAATAATAATAATAATAAATAGAAACCATTATTATTAATATAGAGTTTTTACTTTCAGTTTTTATTTAGTTTTTTAGTGTTTTAGTTTCAGTTTCAGTTTGTCAGTTACATTTAATTTCTATTTTGGTTTTCCATTTCTTTAAGGCTGCCAAGTGACAATAATAGTTCATTCAAACACTAAGAAAAAAAAGTAAAAAATGTACCCTTAGGGGTTTCTCTTTGTACCTCTATAGGTACAAAACATAAAATGTTGTATCTTGTGGACCTATTATGTACCTTTAATAGTACGGTTAAATGTTTTGTACCCCAGGAAAACATTTTTACCTTTTGTTTCTCTTACAGTGAATAGGCCTAATAAAAATCATCTTGATATTTCCAAATATCACATATATCCATCAACAAAGTAATCAAAATGACTCCAGTGGGTTAATAAATGTCATCTAAAGCAAAACCATATTTTTTACAGAAATGCCATGTGAATTTCACATGTTTTTCATGTGATCTCATGTGAAATGTGGTTTTGGAACACGCTCATGTGAAACCTGTCTAAATTTCCATAGATATCATGTCCCTAAAGGGCTGGATCTTTCCATGACCAAACTTATTACAACAATTCAGTCAGACATTTCAAGAGATGATGGCTGAATGCTTATTGTGGATGTTTTAGTAAATGATGACTACTTCAGAGAAGTTGAGCTCTCTCACATTACGATTACCATTAGTTCCAGTTTCAGTAACATTTACAACTGGGAAGTTAAATGACCTTTAATTTATCAACATAGGGTTGGGTACATGTATTTCTGTTTATCTTACATGATAACATCTTTACGCCATAGTCAATTTATAGTGGAGTATGAGAAACTGAATTTTTTGTATTAAAACAGCGTTGTGTCAAAATGTCATTAACCCAAAAGAGCATAGACACATTTGTCCCTAAAAGAAAAAAATGAGAGCTGTCAAACCATTAATCACGATTAATCGCATCAAGAATAAATGTTTGTGTTTACATCATATATGTCTGTGTACTGTGCATATTAATTTTGTATTTATAAACACATACTGTACATGTATACACATTTAGGAAATATTTACATTGTATTTGTTTATATTGATCAATAATTTAAATGATAAATAAATGTTTATTATATTTTCTGAAATAGATGCAGGTATGTGTATGTTTTAAAATTCAAAATTAATATGATCAGTACACATATATGTAAACACAAACTTTTATTATGGATGTGATTAATCACGATTAATTGTTTGACAGTCCTAGAAAAAGTTATAAAACACACCAAATGGACCACATAGAACACATACAGTTTCTCTTTTTAAGGTTTCCAGCTGTAAATATTTTCGTAACTTGCTTTTTATCAATTTGTTCAAAATATGTGGTCAAACTAATACATTACGTGTAATCAGAACATTACAATTGCTAAATGGTTTGAAACCTATAGCTTTAGTAACAAACATTTTTGACAAATAATTTTGGAAAACCACATGTTGCACTGATGTTCAGTACATGTCACCTGAATAATACGACAGCTGTTCCTGGGGTGGTCCTTTTGTACCATACAGGTTCAAAACATATAATTATGCACATAATCATAAGCACTCATTGTGTACCTTTAACGGTACAGTGTAATGTTCTCCCAGGAACAAAATTGTGTCCATACAGTACCATTTTTTCTGACTTGCTGCATATTGTGCATTTCTTAGTTGCTCAAAATAAAACCTTTTAAAGTCATCCTATGCTCATAATTTAATATGGTTAGCACACATTTAAAAAAAGATGATAATGTATCTTAATTATTTGTATTTGAATTTGGAGCTTGAAACAATGATACCACACAGGGTACAAACACACCTACTGAAACATTTACTGTAGATTAAACGTTATAATGAGTTAAACTACTGAGATTTTAAGATTATAGTTGAAAATAATAAAGTAGCTCAAGTCTAAACTTGACAGGGTCCTCCCTCTGTGTGGGTGGAAATTGACATTTAAAAGCACTTCGTGCTTCTCATCTTTTCAGGACGAGACAGAAAAATGGTAAGCAAAGCCATGCTTTACATCTGCATGTACACTATGCCGCCTAATTACTTACAGCAATACATGTAACTTTGATGTAACACATTTATTCAAATGCCTTTAAATTGTTTTCAGTTGCCTCTAGCGTTAATGCTGTTCGTGTCGTGCACTGATGCATCGACAGTTGAAGTCCCCACATACCAGCACATGGACCGACAGACAGGGCAGATCCTCAAATGCACGCAATGTCCCGCCGGGACCTACATGCGCGCGTACTGCACTCCAACCCGAGACACCGTGTGCTCGCCCTGTCCAGCGAACCATTTCACCCAGTACTGGAACTACTTACCGAATTGCCTGTACTGCGGTACCTTCTGCGTGGAAAACCAGCACGTGAAAGAAGAATGCTCACCAAAAAACAACAGAGTCTGCGAGTGTAACGATGGCTATTTTTGGCACGCTGACTTCTGCATTAAGCACACCGAGTGTCCGTCTGGAGACGGCGTTCAGAAGAAAGGTACAGTATGTAAACTGCTAATGGGTGCTTTGTTTCCCCTGTGCTTGTAGTTCATAGATTAACTTTGTGAAACCTTTGTCCACAGGCACCGTTTACAGTGATACGGAATGCGAAAGGTGTCCGCGAGGCACGTTTTCAGCAGTCGCGTCGTCGAGCGCAAAGTGCGTAAAACACACTGATTGCGAGTCCATGGGTCTTGTTGTGATGCTGAATGGTAGCCGTTGGCATGACAACGTATGCCTGACGTGCCAGAATCTTCATAATGACGGTACGTTTACTAAACTTTCTGTGGTGTATTTAGTTACTTTAGTTAGAGCAAACGCACAACAGAGTAACTAATAAAACGGATATTTTATTGACCAAATTCTAATTTTTCCTAAAACTTGACAAATGTTTTTAACCAATCCTTCATGACTCTGAATATAAAAGATTTTATGATTTTCTTTCACTGCGTTTTCCAACAGGCTTATTACAGAGCCCAGAATAGAAAAAAGTATTGCTGTGCTTGAAAAATAAAACACATTTTAAAGATTATGTGTCTACTTTATCGGCTAAAACCTGGCGACTGGCTGGTTTAAGATGGAAAGAAGCTGGTTTAAGCCTCTTAAGAAACTGGTCATGCTGGTATTCCAGCCTGACCCACTAAGACCTGCTCGGCTTGCTAGGGACAAACCCCTTGCCTGCTAAACCAGCTATGACCATGAGTGAGAGACCAAATAAAACCAGTCAACCAGCTTAGGCTGTGTTTAGGAGGGTTGTGGTAAAATGTTTTTGAATGTTTATTCATGATATCTTACATTTCTTACAGGTGGTTTAAGCATACTGAGGGATTTCCTGCCTCGCTTCTTTGCTCATCAGAAAATACGGCTCTCCAAACTGAAGAGAGTTGTGAGATATCTGGGCCAGAGGCAGCAAGAACGAAAACAAAAATTCTCCAGAAGAGACTTTTTACGCAACTTCTTTTCTGAATGGATTAAAGGTGCTAACATAGACCAGCTTAAAGACTTACCTAAGACACTTCAATCAATTAACATGCACAAAACCGCAGAAAAACTGTTCACAATCTTTAACAAGTTAGATGTCTTAAATTGTGACATAAATCATGTATAATTGTATTGAGTTTTTTCATTCACTTTTTAGGACTCCTGAAGGCCAGTAAAACCTCACTTCATTGCCGTAAATTTTAACTAACAGTGTATGACCCGGGACCTGAATGGCAAGTGGCGGTGGTTTTTTGCATGAGAAACTACAGGCTTATCGCCATGTTACTTTCAGTGCGTGACTTAGTGTAACATTATAATTGCTAACATAACAGACTCATAGGAAATACACAAGATAAGATAGACATAAGAAATACCTACACCCCGCGTCGGCTGCCTCGTTCTGGTGCTGCGATATGTAAATGTCACTGCCATATTAGTCTTAGGTAAACCTCCCCTACAAAGACATACAAGTCACGAGAGAGTTGCGCTTTTTTGGCATTGAAAGCACAATAACGTTTACTTTTCTCAATACATTTAAATGATTTACGATCTATGTGGAGTACAAAAACATCATGTTCTAGTTACTTAAAGCAACTCTTTGTAGTTTTTCCTTAAAATAATGTCTCTAAAATTATTTCAGTGGTAGAACAACTCTTAACTGGACAAATTCTACTTTCGCTGCTACATGAGCAGCCTCATAGCGGCTACAACCACACTCTGTAAGTTCTGTGTTCGGTTGGTACACACAACCCCACCCATCCCCTGCCTGCAGAAAGGCTTTCCAAACGACATTTCTGCATTCGCCAGTTCCATCAGCTTAGTCAACAAATTCACATATATTGCGCTGCCCACAGGGAAGCTTATACAGCGACAGTATTTTCGACACTAGTAACTAGTAACCACATGGGGAACCCATGAGAAAATGTTCCATAGTGTTGCTTTAATACCTCGATAGTTTGTTAGAAAATTTTTCGCTGTCAGAAAGAATTGTGAAATATGCATTAATTGCGCCTGTTATTCATGTTTAATGAAATGTTGTGGATATGCAAGAGAAGCAACAGCCTAAAAATAACCACATGTTGCAATATCAGTCTAGAATAAAGCACAGACATGTTGAGATAGAACAGAACAATCTTCGAATCATCAATCATTTTTAAAGATAAAAGCTGTTAAAGCTGTAAAACATTTGTGTGATATGGTTAAACAAATAACACTGCCGTGCATTATAAATAGTAGCAGAGCGGTTTCACGTCAGACCTGTTACATGAACAGTAATTAACAGCTGTGTCAGTTCTGACTTAGCGATGCAAAGTCCGATTCATTGTTTGTATAATCACGCAATAATTTCATTTAGCGTTTCCTCTCTTAAGTATTCAGTGTCATGTAATTTCATTGAGATGTTTGAATAAAGTTATTTGTGTGAATGCATATTGCTAATTTTTGCCTTTCATTGTGTTTGAGACGTTTCATTTGCCGACATGACACGCTGATATGAGTAGCCTACACCAGATTTCTGTGCACATTTCAGTGATGTACAAACGCAGATGTTCTACATATGAAGTAACGAATAAACTGGTCTTCTGCACTCTTTTACTTAACAACTGAAATCAGAGTCACAACAAAACAAATCAGAGTAAAATGTTTATTTGTATTTAAAGAATCTAGATGAGTATTTCCAGTAGTTTTCTTTTAAAGAAACTTGCATTGCTCACTAACTCCTCTGGGGTTCATGTTAATTTTGGGCTTTGTGATGTCACTACTCCAGGAAGTAGATTGTTGTAGTCTCAATGAGATGCTTGTTGTAGTCTTTATAAAACAATTCTGTTAAAGAAAATATCTCCCGTTACAGTGAACTTTGAGTGCTGTAACTTTGCAGATGTTTATGCTTAAACAGCTACACACTAATTAAAGTAAAACATATATTTGAAAGTGTTATTTGGTTAAGCTTTAAGAAGGTATATACTGTACTGTATGACAACACGTTTTTTACTTATTTGGTTAATTCTTTTTTGTTACTCTTGAAGTGGTGAGATCATTTATTTCTTACAAAAACAGTTATTAAACCGTCTCTCTGCTTTCGTCTTTGGCCAACAACAAAGCACCTGTTTGTGTAACTGTTTCGACTTGTTCGGAGGAAATAAAAGCTCTGTTAATTTGACTGAATGAGATAGCGGTATTTCCCCTCAAACATTTATAAGTTGAAGAACAATAATAAGCCTTTTAATATACCTAAGGCCTTGTCACAAGATGATTTGTGAAGAAAATTATGTGACAATACTTCCCACAAGTCAGACAGGGCAACATGTTTCATGAAATCATACCATCACAGGTCAATCCGGGCCACTAGAAAGAAACCGCACTGATATAAACAGACTGTCATTTGTGTGTTTAATTTGGCTTAAAAAGCAGCTAGTGGATAGCTCAGTTTGAAATGTAAAAGTGAAGTTTATCTATTCACAGCCCACAAGACTCCATCTCCTCATAAACATGTTCTGCAGCAGATGTGACTGAGCAAAACAGTCAATATAAATGGCACGGTTCATTCTCAGGCTTCTGTCAGTGTCTGGCTCTACGTTACAGAGGCATGAGCTCTAAATTATTTCTAGTGGCATCAGGGTACCGCATTTCACTCATCTTTCGCCATGCTAAACAAGCGAAGAAACCATTAGAGGGAGTTCAAGCATTAGCACACCATGAAGTCAAGACTGTTTCTGGGTATTTTAACTGAGAGTCACATGGATGACTGGTAGAAATTATGATACTGTGGTGGCTAAGTTATTAAAATGTGCCGTTTTTTCAGTGACAACAGACCTGGTGTTTTTCTTCCCTGTTTTGTATTCTCTCTCTCTCATTCTCTCTCTCTCAGCTTCTTTAAAACCACCACGGGGAACTCCATTCGTTGCATTTATTGTCTGCCTTCTCTTGGACTGTGGTCTATACTAAAATTAAAAGTTTGGGAATAAGTGAAAGCCATATTTTCACAGCAGGACTTTCCCCTGGAAACAGGGCACAGTTAGATGTGGACCAGTCCTGTAGCTAAGGTTCTTTCCAGGGTAATCATGTTGAAACTCAGTTGTTCAAAAAGTTTAATCTGGAAATCTTTGGAAATCCTATTTTTGCATAGTATTAGGTAATGCGTCTGACTTTTGTGCCAGTTTTTCAAAGCGAAAGTGGGTTGGATCAGCCTAATCCAAATACACTTTTCAGAAAACCATTCTGGATTCAGTGCTCTTCCGAGGGACATGGTGACAAAAAAAATTTGAGATGGGAAAACAAACAACGCTTTTGCAATCACCCAAGAGTTTTGTGTTGAGAGACTTTGAGTTTACCCGCAAAGAACTACTTTTAACTGGTTCATCACTGATGGTTGTGCACTGATGTAGTTTACTGTCATGATTCTGCCCTCTCTTGTCATGCATTTTGAGCCTGACAGACCCAATCATGACAGACCCACATGTTTTGTGTGGAGAGAAGCATATTATTGTCTGTCACGACATAATATGCGCTCTCTCCAGTGTCTCGTCTCTAAGTCCCACCCCCTCGTTCCCTCGTTAACCTCCCCTTAGTGTTTGATCTCAGTCACCTGCCTGACACCCTCCCTGTGTAATCATCCCTTGTTAATGTTCCCTATTTAGAGCCCTAGTTTCTCCTTGTCGATTCGTTCATTGTACTGTATTCATGTTAATCTCTGTCCCGTTGGCCCTGCCTCACCCTGCCCTGCCCCGCCTCGCCCTGCCCTGCCCCGCCCCGCCTCGCCCTGCCTCGCCCTGCCTCGCCCTGCCTTGCTTCGTCCCTGCCTTGTCCCTGCCTTGTCCTGTGTAGTGAGTTTTGTTTGTTTTCTGCTTTAGTTCTTGTTTTGCCCCCTAGCAGGAAGTTTTTGTTTGCCTTTTTGAAAAGTCTTTTTGTTATAGTGTTTGTTGCCCTATCGTGGGTTTTTGTTTTTATATTATAATAAAAATCTGTGTTAACCCCTTCACTGCTGTCTGCACTTGGGTTCTTCCCCCAACCCCTGACAGATTACAAAATAAACAAAACCACTTGAAATTTAAATTGAGATTGTATGGTGCCAAAACAGGTTTACTGAAAAGCCTTACAGGCAGCCTAATATCTACTTCGAATTTATAAATTATTTTTAACATACATTAAAATCAATGTGATTGAGTTATATAGTAGCGATATACATATATACTGTATATATATATATATATATATATATAAAACTCTCAATGACAGCAGCAGGCAACAAACATGCAAATGGCACCAATTGACGTTTATATGCTGTTGTTTGCAACAAATGAGTTTATTTTTAGATCATAAAAAACATCATCAATTACGAAACATGTATTGCTAAAGTTTACTAGGCCAGAGCATATGCTTAAGTTTGCATCAGTACTACTTTGACAAGCACGTGGCTGTGCGAATGCTGCATGAACAGAAAAAACATGACCTAGTCACAATAAAACAGTAAAACTTCTGAAATCTGATTAAAAAAATCTGAATAAGGAACAAACCCTTTGTGGAAACACTGCAGGAAAGTGTGCATCAGGCTTGACTGTCAGAATCACTGAGACATTTCTCAAAATGTGATAAAATGATGACAACATTTTATTTTTGGATGAGCTCTTTACCATTGATACAAAGTAAAACCAACAAAACAGTGGGTGTGTTAGCACTTTTAAAATGTGCCTGATTTTCTTTAAATGCTAAGATTATGCCAAGTTCACCGTGCAGATCTGTGCTTACCGTACAGGTCTGTTTGAAGTTTTTGTACCCTTGACCCTGACAGATTTGAGAAGTGTGCCATTAAGGTTCAAATGTTAATTTGAACTAAAATACACTGAAAAAAGTGAAACATTGGACCAACTTAAAAAAAATACAAGCAATTTTATTTGTTTTTCTTAAATTATATTTATGGCTTGGTTCAAATCAAAATGTATACATTTCATCAAATCACCATTATTGTGATCAGTGTTTTCTTTAGTTGGGCTTTTGATCCCTGACTTTGGTTAAATTAAATCTCTTTTCTCTTTTAAACAGATCAACTGCAATGCATGCTGGGAGTCATGAATGAGTTTTGTACTATGATACCCAGCATGCATTGACGCATGAAGCTTTCTTTTGTTGATTGTCACCATTGTTGAGATTCATACACTGATTCTTGATGTCTAATTGAGTCATCAATTGAACAGTTTTGTTTTTTCTATTAGTTCATATTGTGTTTTAGCAACCCGTTCTCACTCCCATCACATATTTACGCTCGGTCAGTGCCCCACGGCGTCACTTTTGAACGCGCAGGGTACTCCTTCGGCGTCGTTTTTCGACGAACAGGGAACTGCGTTGCTGTTTTCTAAATGCTCCAGACGAGATTCCTGCAATTCTTAGCATTTCATAATTATTTATGGTTTTAATATTTTGTAGCACCTAACCCCAACCTCACCCTAAACCTAACCCTAAGAACTTCTCAGCCATATAAAACACAGCACGCGAATAAAAGTACAGTCACTGGTATTTATTGCACAAACTTAGCAAAAGCATTACAAAATATAACAAACAACTCGTTTTGCAGACCTTTTTGCACCAAAGCCGTACGTGTCCGTGAATGAACGAGGTCGGCACCCGTTTAAAGATAAACCGGAAGATAAACGAAATGACGCGATTGGTCACGAGATACGGGAGAGCCAATGGCATCGAAGCTGACGTAACTTCCTCTGGCGGCAAATTTTGAACGTCGTTCTTATTCACTGGATTTGAGATTTACGGCGGACGGTGATCGCTTTCGCATCTGTTCCTCATACAAATCGATCGTTTCGCGTTGGTACCCTTGGAATATCTGTATTTTTGAACGACATTGTGACTGCTTGTATTATGTGTTTTATATTCCGATAAATAAACTGTTACATTACTTGCTCAAACTGTCTGAATAGTGTCATGTAAACACAATTATCCTGGCCATTAAACTTAAATTAAACCCCGAAACATCATCATTGCAAATTATATCGAATATACATTTTCATAATGACGGTGAAATTCGCGTGCCCTTCACGTCGAAAAACGACACCAAAGGAGTACCCTGCGCGTTCAAAAGTGACGCCGAAGAGCGCTCACCGAGCGTAAATATGTGACGAGTCGGGAGTGAGAACGTGTTGGTATTAGCACCACTGTTTAAATCTCGCACTGTAGGATCACACAATATTCACACATTAATAACACACTCCTGAGCAATTATGATAACCACACAATGATTACAGTCACCAATCACTTGATCCCAATGGATCTTAGTTTTCAATGCCTCAACAAATGTATTTTAACACACTGTCACAACAGACAATGAAAACTTATCATTAAAATATAAGAGCCAAGAGCCCAACTAAAGCATACACTGATCACAATAATGGTGGTTTGTTGAAATGTATAAATTTTGATTTGAACCAAGCCATAAATATAATTTGAGAAAAAGTAATAAAATTGCTTGTAAAAAATTGACGTAATTGTTTTAAGTTGTCCAAAGTTAAAGTCTTTTATTTTAAATTGGTCCAACGTTTCACTTTTTCAGTGTATCTAGATCGATGATAACCAATAAAGTTATCTTACAGAAATGTTGTGTCTATATATGAAGTGTTTGGTTCCAAAATGAGTTATTTCCGATTGCTTCCAAAATTCCATTTTTTTATTTTTTTTAAATCATGTTGTTTTACTGTGCATTCGAATTAATGTCAATCAAACTGCAATTGGTTTGTTTTGATTTCAGCAATAATAACAAAAATACAGCTAACTAACACAATAAAAATATGATAAGATAATAAAAAACCTGATTTTTGAACATTTTTAAAAACGGAGTTATCTCATTTTGGAACCAAACTCTTCATATAGAATCTTTTAGACTGTAAATCGTATTATATTGTATTGTCATTGTGTTGAATGTCTGTACTAGAAGCTTCCAACACCAAAGAAAATTCCTTGTGTGTGCAAGCACACTTGGCAATAAAGCTCTTCTGATTCTGATTCTGATATGTATTTACAGTATATATATGTACTGCCCTCTAGTGGTTTTGTAGCGGTAAGGGGAGAATTATAGGTGTTTGTTTTGAATGATCATTTATGCTTTTAAACAGCACATTGGAAGATTGGTTAAATACACAGGAGCTAGACCATTCAAGACGTAATAAGTACGTTGTAATCGATACAGAACTTCAGTATAGAGAGGATAAGATTGGGGTTATGTGATCTCTCTCTTATGTCGTGCCGAACACATCAGCGCTTCCTGTTTCCTGCATCGCTGCTGGCGGCTTGTTTGTATCAGTGCGCTTATCACTTCGCTCTAATATTAGTGTATTTTATTATCGTTAATTATTATTGTCGTTGCTAACTTATCCTGATATCTCAATAACCCTGTTCCTGTTATTTACTTGGAAGAGTCTAAACCAAAAGTGATAGTTAACTTAACGCCGTTAGCATAGCAATAGCGTGTTAGCTTGCTTTCTGTTCACACTGTGGAATATCATCTTGCCTCTGGTTTGTCTTGTGTGCTAACTGTTTCTCTTTTTAAGCGAGTATACTACGATCCATCGAGCAACCTTGGTAAGTTGGAATTGCACTTCAAATCCGGTGAGTTATGGCTTCTATTCCTATTATTGTTACTTGCACCTCATGTCATATGTTTAGCTTAGCCTTCTCTGTCAGCTGCGAGGGCTTTATATGCGATAAATGCAGGGAAATAGTTAGGCTGACAGAGAAGATCTTAGAATTAGAGTCTCGCATCCAATCTTTATCTGAGGATAGTAAGAGTTTAACGACGATAGAAAACACTTTGGATGCGAGCAACATTAGCGCACACAGCTCGGTTCCGGTTGAAAATCCCCCGCAGCTGGGAAACTTCGTGACTGTGAGACGGCGTAGTCGCAGGACAAAACATCACTCGACCGTTCCGATTACAGTCTCGAACAGGTTTGCCCCGCTCAGTGACGCACCGACTGAGAAACCTGCTGAAAGTGCCCTAGTTATCGGTGATTCTATTGTTCGGAACGTTAACATAGAGGCACCAGCCACCATAGTCCAATGTTTACCGGGAGCCAGAGCGCCTGACATCAAGTCAAATTTAAATGTGCTGGCTAAGGCTAATCGTAAATTCAGTAAGATTGTCATTCACGTCGGCACAAATGATGTTCGACTCCGTCAATCGGAGATCACAAAAGATAACATTAAAGAGGTGTGTGAGCTCGCAAGCATGATGTCAGACACTGTAATATTCTCTGGCCCCCTCAATGCTTATCGTGGTGATGAGATTTATAGCAGATTATCATCACTAAATGGCTGGTTGTCTGAGTGGTGCCTGCAGAATGATATAGTTTTTATAAATAACTGGAAGAGTTTTGAGGGCAGACCTGACCTGTTGAAACGAGATGGTCTCCATCCCTCCTGGGCTGGGACTTCCATCCTGTCTAGAAATATGGCAAAAAGTCTTAATGCTAATGCTAAAACTTGACTCGCTGGGGCCCAGGTCAGGGAGCAGACAGTATGGCTTAACCAACTGTCTGCTTGCCGTCTCACGTCGCAGAATACACAAAATGTACAACATGTAGTAATCCGTTCTCCCAAACATCACAAAATAGAGACTGTGTCTGTCCCCCGGATTAGCAAACATAAAATAATGCGTAAACCTCTTGAAAGTAATTTAATAAACGTTAAACAAACTAAACATGAACAAAATACAGATAATCAACTGTTACGACTCGGATTGCTAAATATTAGATCTCTCTCTAATAAAGCACTTTTTGTTAACGATATGATAACAGATCATAAAATAGACATGCTCTGTTTGACAGAAACATGGCTAAAACCAGATGATTATATTGCTTTAAATGAATCTGTCCCCCAAGATTATTATTATAAACACGAGCCTCGTCTAAAAGGCAGAGGGGGAGGTGTCGCAGCACTTTACAATAACTCTCTTAGCATTTCCCAGAAGTCGAACTCTAAATATAATTCTTTTGAAGTCATGGTTCTTCATGTTTCAACACCTAATACTAAAGATAAAACACTTTTTAAATTGATTCTAGCTATTGTATATAGGCCTCCAGGGCACCACACAGATTTTATTAAAGAATTTGGTGGGTTCTTATCAGAACTAGTACTGGCCGCAGATAGACTCCTTGTCGTTGGTGACTTTAACATCCACGTAGATAACGTTACAGATGCCTTAGGAATGGCTTTCAAAGACACTCTTAACTCCATGGGCATTAGTCAACATGTGTCAGGACCCACTCACCTTCGTAATCATACTTTAGATTTAATACTGTCTTACGGTATAAATGTGGACGACGTTAAAATCCTTCAGCAGAGTGAAGACATTTCGGATCATTATCTGGTATTATGTTTGCTTCACTGGCCTACGGCTGCAAATAAAACTCATTGTTACAAATATGGTAGAACAATAACTTCAACTACCAAAGATGCGTTTCTCGATAATCTGCCCGAATTGTCTCAAATCATGAGAAATAACGTTGAAGATCTTGACATTACCACTGAAAATTTTAATTCCACCTTCTCGGTAACGCTAGACAAAGTTGCTCCACTACGTTTAAAGAAGATTAAAAATGGCAGCCCCACACCGTGGTATAATGAACACACTCAGGCTCTAAAGAAAGCGGCCCGAAAAATGGAGCGCAACTTTAAGAAAACTAAATTAGAGGTATTTCGTACAGCATGGAAGGATAGTATTCGAAAATACAGGAAAGCCCTAATAACTTCTAGATCCGCCTACTTTTCATCACTAATAGAAGAAAACCAGCACAACCCTAGGTTTTTATTTAACACGGTGGCTAAATTAACAAAAAATAAATCGTCAGTGACTTCTGATCCTGTATATCAGCATAGCAGTGATGAATTTATGAACTACTTCACATATAAAATCCAAGATATTAGAGAAAAAATTATAACAATGCAATCAGAAGTGAAACCCGCTGAACAAACTAACTACAGCGCCCTTAAGGAGAAAATGCAATTATTTTATACCGTAGATCAAGATGAGCTGTCTAAAATTATTAGATCATCTAAATCAACAACATGCATACTAGACCCTATACCTACAAATCTACTGAAAGAGATGCTCCCAGAAATTATAGATCCTCTTCTTGGTATTATTAACTCATCTCTGACATTAGGACATGTGCCTAAAGCATATAAGGTGGCTGTTATAAGGCCCCTTGTCAAAAAACCCCAACTCGACCCTAGAGAACTAAGGAACTACAGGCCTATATCGAATCTACCTTTCATATCTAAAGTTCTGGAAAAAGTAGTTTCAACTCAATTATGCTCCTTCCTCCAAAGGAATGACATCAATGAAGAATTCCAGTCTGGATTTAGAGCATGTCACAGTACAGAGACTGCTTTGATCAGAGTTACAAATGATCTGCTATTGGCGTCTGACCGAGGTTGTATCTCGTTATTGGTGCTGCTAGACCTTAGTGCTGCATTCGATACCATTGACCACAGCACACTCCTACATAGACTCGAAAATTATGTCGGCATTAAGGGAATAGCTTTGAAATGGTTTAAATCTTATTTATCCGACCGTTTTCAATTTGTAGCAATAAACAATGAGGTGTCACGCAAATCGCAAGTCCAGTACGGTGTACCACAGGGCTCAGTCTTAGGGCCTCTGCTCTTCGCATTATACATGCTACCTCTAGGAGATATAATAAAGCGACACGGAGTTAGCTTTCACTGTTATGCTGATGATACTCAACTTTATATTTCCTCGAAGCCTCATGAAACACAGCAGTTCCATCGAATAATGGAATGCATAGTCGATATAAAAAACTGGATGAGTAACAACTTTTTATTACTGAACTCGGACAAAACGGAAGTGTTACTTATTGGACCGAAAACTGCTATAAGTAACAACCAAGAATACTGTTTAACTATTGACGGATGTTCCATAAAACCCTCGTCGTCAGCAAAGAATCTTGGCGTTCTATTCGATAGTAATCTGTCATTTGAGAGCCACGTCGCCAACACCTGTAAAATTGCGTTTTTCCATCTTAAGAATATATCTAAACTACGTCATATGCTGTCAATCTCAGATGCAGAGAAGTTAATTCATGCATTCATGACATCAAGACTAGATTACTGTAATGCACTGTTAGGTGGTTGCCCTGCAGGCTTATTACAAAAACTCCAATTGGTCCAAAACGCGGCAGCTCGAGTTCTTACACGTACAAAAAAGTATGAACATATTAGCCCGGTTCTGTCAACCTTGCACTGGTTACCTATAAAGCATCGCGTTAACTTTAAAATCTTGCTTATTACCTATAAAGCCTTACATGGTTTAGCTCCTCAGTACTTGAATGAACTCCTTTTGTATTACAGTCCTTCACGTGCATTACGCTCTCAGGCGTCCTGTCAGTTGGTAATACCTAGAATTTCAAAATCAAGTGCAGGTGGTAGATCCTTTTCCTATCTAGCGCCTAAACTTTGGAATAGTCTTCCCTGCACTGTCCGGGAGGCAGACACACTCTGTCAGTTTAAATCTAGACTAAAGACGCATCTTTTTAATCTTGCATACACTACTCTTCCATAATATAAATCTTCAGAGGGTTTAGGCTGCATTAGTTAGATCAACCGGAACCAAAAACACAACTGATGTACTTGTTGCATCAAAGAGTACAGAACAGTACTCTACTCTCAGCCAGTCTTGTCTCATTGTTCCAAGGTTACCACAGCGAGCAGGATGCAGTTCATGGCCTGACCTGATGGTAGAGCGGAGAATGGGAAGTGGGGACCTGACAAGAGCTGAGATGATAGAGCTGGATAAAGAAGGACGCGGTCTCTTGACATGTCTTCACCACAAAACTTCAAATGCTATTAGATTATTAATGATAATCTTAAACTATAATTTATTTTATTATTAAGTTTATTTATTTTATTTAGCCTTGTTGTGCAAGTTCTCTGGAGCTTGTGCAGAGGCAGCAGCTTTTGCCAGAGGGGAACTGGAATCCCCTGGTTGGGCCTGGGTTCTCCTGAGGTTTTTTTTCTCGATTAGAGTTTTGGGTTCCTCGCCACCGTTTGCATACTGTTTTTGCACTATCTGCCTGACCGGGGGGGCTGCTTTAGAATTTTAAAGTTTTACTTAATTAATATTGCATATAGGAATTTATAGTCTGTTATATTTGACCTGTGCTTCTCTCTCCTTTATCCTAAATGTGTGCTCTCACTGAGCGTGTGTGTGTGTGTGTGTGTGTGTGTGTGTGTGTGTGTGTGTGCGCGCGCGTGCGTGCGTACTTGTCTGTGTACGTACGTGTGTGTGTGTTGTGTGTGTGTGCGTGCGCATCCGTGTGTGTGTGTGTCTCTATGTCTATGTGTGTTAGTACGTGTGCATATTGTGTGTGTGGAGTGTTTTGTATGTGGGTATGTCTGTCTTCTGTGTTTTCAACCTTTTCTTGTCTTTGCAGGTACAACTTTAATTATTTTGCTTATAGTCAATATGTCTCATGTACAGCTGCTTTGTAACAATGAAAATTGTAAAAGCGCTATATAAATAAAGTTGAGTTGAGTTGATCATACAGTATTTTCTGGAGCTGGTATGACCTCTACCAGCTGCATTCTGAATTTGTAGCTGTAGTTTGTTAACTGAGGATGCAGTACATTGTAGAAGTAGTTGTAAAAGTGTTTAAGAGATCAGTAGCTTTGTTGTGTCGGAATGTGGCACTCTGGCCTGACGCTGAGGAACTTTGTAAAAATTTGTGTGATGCACTGTTATAGGAAAAGATTTAGCAGGTTGAGAGTGGTATGACACAAAAGAGGAAAGGAAAATGACTTTACTGTACGTATTTTCGACACGTTTTGGTGTACAAACACACCCATGCAACTTTTGTTACAGTTGAAGAGGCAAAATAATGTTTTATTTTTTATTGAATGAATTTACTGAAACTCATAATTTAGATCTCATTTTATAAATAGCAATAATTTCATTTTCACTAACATTGACCATTGGGAATTTAAATTACCTTTAATTTATCGAAATGTGATTTTTATCTCACATGACGTCGTGGATCCCCAGTAGCAGGGTTGACAACCTCTGCTCTAAGACATGGTGCCATAATTTCAATCCTACGCATTTTTTCCCCTTAATCGTTACAGGAAAAACAACAAAATGGTAAGCAGCTCGGTCACACTTTACATTATTCTGTCTTTTTACATGTATTCAATTAGTAGATGCTTTTATTCAAAGTGGCATTTAACATTTTGCCAATGAGTTAACTGTAAGTGCAGTCTACAAAGCCATATTTACAAGTAGGATCAGAAGCTAGGGAAAGATCAACAACATAGAATATTAATATAGCTAAAAGTCATTTTATTAATATATACAAACAGAGTTAGATTGTGGAAAAGCTGACAGAATGTGGAACAGGTGTGATGGAGCTCATTCCACCAGAGAGGATCAAGTTTGGTTACATGTTTTTTATAGTATCTTATATTTTGACAGAAAGATTTGGTCTGCACACTGTAGCACAACTCACTTTAGTTGTTTGTTTAGACTTTTCATTGTTCTTTTTTTTCAAAAGTGTGTTTTGCTGTAGGGTGAAACAATATTCAAAAGCAAACAGCGTTAGGGGAGAGCGGGGCACAACGTAACGCTTTTTGGTTTTGGCAATCACTCCAAAAATATTTGAGCTTGATTTATCAGAACCAACATACAATAATATGAATTTATGAGAAAATGCTGCACAATTATAACTAAAAATTGTCATGATTGTCAATCCCTCTCGCTAATATTGTAATTTGTAATTGTATGTGTAAACATTTTTTCGAAGCCTATTAACAGTTGCTAGGACTGACTGACATGTTTCAATATGGTGTTATGTTTTAGGCAACAAGACAGTGATTAAGATAATATAAGGGTGGTTTTGGTGACTTAAACACCCAAATGAGAAATTGAAAAACATTTTCTTTGTTTGTCCAAGATCTCCATGAAAGCACATGAAAACTATTAAAAAATTCACAGATGATCGTCATCTGGCAATGAGAGAAAAAGACCGACAGCAGCACAAATTGCTCGACCCTGTTTAACTATGAAAATCATCCACGTTACAATGTGATACTTTGTTCCCTGCTCTCCACTGCTGTACTTTACAGTGTTACTTTTATTATTTTGAATATATGAAGATAAATAGCTTTCCTGTGGCTCAGTGGTGAGAGCATGGTGCTAGCAACGCCAAGGTCATGGCTTCCATCCCAGGGGATTGCACATAGTCAGAAACAAAATGTATAGTACAATGCAATGTAAGTCGCTTTGGATAAAAGCTCTGCCAAATGTGTAAATGTAAATGAATATACAGCACAGGAATATCTGTGATTCCAAACAGTAAACATCAAAACATGACTGTATCGTGTCTTTTTGTTTGTTTTATTGGTATATTTCACAGTTCGTGAAGAATACTGAAATATTATACTGAAAGATTTTTTGCTCATCAAAACATATTTCTCTCTAAACTGAAGAGATTTGTGAAACATCTGGGTCAGAGGCTGCAAGGGCAAAGATCTTGAAATTTGTTTTCGTTTTTTAACAATAAAGCACCTATCCAACAATGTTTTGCTCTGTTGTTTTTAACATTATTAACAAGTCCAAAAAGAATCCTCACTTTGATCTGGACTTTTACTGTACTTTTTCAGTTGGGGTTTGTCTGTGCTGTTAGAATCTAAAGGCATGCTCTTGTCTCATCCTTTGTTTTGTTGTGTGCTGTATAGGTGCCATTTAAGTCAGCCCTGTTTGTTTGTTTGTGTAGACTTAATACAGTTTTAATGTTTACAGTCCCTGCATTACCTCAGGTGAACATTTTGTTTAGATTTCTATTTCTATATTTCTGTTTTTATTAGGGATGTAACGATTCACTCAGCTCACGATGCGATGCGAGTCACGATTCTGATCTCACGATGCGATTTAGTCACGATTTAGTCACGATTTATTTTGAAAAAATGAGTTGAAACAAATTAGAAATGAACAACTTCCCTTGCATTATTTCTTAAATGCTTCACGTTTCTTTGTATGATAAAATAATGTTTTATTTCAAATAACAAAACTAAACTGCAATTTTATAACAAATTAATAATAGAAAAAGTCTCTTTAATATAAACAAACTAATACTGTATGTGCTTTTCTTGGATTTTTTTGCATTTAAGAAATATCAGCATCCACGTTTAGATTTGCAGTGAAAATAGCGGCCCCTGCTGTTCAAAAAATGTATCGCAATTCAGTTCAAGCCTCAACCGATTTGAATCGTTGCTCATTACAACCGATTTTCAACCGGCTCACGGTGAATCGTTACATCCCTAGTTTTTATTCTAGATTCTATTTTATCCTATCATTTTTATTATTATTTTAGTCTGTTATAATTATTACCTCTTTTTCTATTATGTTTATTACTTGCACAGTCAGAAAATCTGATCAGATCTATATTGCATTGAAAATTGTGTCCTGTGTACACTATAACTGTTACGGTCTGGTCGGGTCATCATCTGGCACAGGGATTGTTTTGTTTTTGTCGAGCACATGGCTTTGTCGAGCACGGGGCAACGAGGCAGCCGCTCAGCTCTCTCGGATTACTCAAGGTCGCGGCTCCATCACTGACTTCGCCATCCGGTTCAAAACCCTTGCCGCCGCGTGTGACTAGAACGCTGGGGCGCTGCGCGCACGGTTCCTTGACGGTCTTAGTCCGGCTATTGCTGATGAGATCGCGGCACTCGATCCACCCCGGGATCTGGAGGAACTCATTAACCTGTGCTTGTGGATTGAGAGTTGCATCAATGCCCGTCGCTGACGCAACACCTCCCCGCCTGCCTGGCGTCGTCGGGATCCTAATCGGGAGAACGGACGTGAATCTGACCGGAGCGCCGCTGCTGCACTCCAATCACCACCGGAACCCGAGCCAATGCAGATCGGATGCTCACATCTGACTTCCGCGCAGAAGCAGCAACGTCTCTCCGAAGGACTCTGTTTTTATTGTGGAAAGGCGGGCCATCAGGTGGCTCTGTGTCCGGTTAAAGCCCTCATCGATTCCGGAGCAGAGGGGGACTTTCTGGATAGATCCACAGCCCGAGCGTGGGGAGTTCCTATCATCCCCTTGCATCCACACCTCTCCGCTGTGACGCTAACGGGGCTGCCGCTTTCTACTGTCACTCACACCACTCCTCACGTAAGCCTATTTCTATCAGGTAATCATTGTGAGAAGATTAGGTTGTACATCCTCGATTCCCCCACCTCCCCTCTGGTTTTAGGGCATCCGTGGTTGTCACAACATAATCCTCACATCGATTGGGTTAACACATCTATTTTGTCCTGGAGCCCTGCTTGTCATGTGTCTTGTCTTGGTCCTGCTTCTTCGCCTGTGTCTTTGTCTCCTGTGTTTCAGGTGGATGTCACCGACCTGACCGGAGTCCCCGGGGAATACCACGATCTGCGTGCCGTGTTCAGCAGGTCCCGCGCCACGTCTCTACCTCCGCATCGACCCTACGATTGCGCCATAGATCTCCTCCCGGGCACTTCTCCGCCTAGGGGTCTGTTATTTT
Organism: Triplophysa rosa; assembly: GCF_024868665.1. Lineage (NCBI taxonomy): Eukaryota > Metazoa > Chordata > Actinopteri > Cypriniformes > Nemacheilidae > Triplophysa > Triplophysa rosa. The sequence continues at coordinate 12,759,757 of NC_079897.1, read as the reverse complement.
CCCTTTCAGGTCCTGAAAGAGAGGCCATGGAAAAGTACATTCGTGAGTCATTGAACTCCGGACTCATCCGCCCTTCCTCATTGCCGGCCGGCGCGGGTTTCTTCTTCGTACAGAAGAAGGACGGCTCCCTGCTTCCCTGTATTGACTATCGAGGTTTGAACGAAATTACGGTAAAGAATAAATACCCCTTACCTTTAATGTCGTCTGCCTTTGAATTATTACAGGGAGCTCGGGTCTTTACTAAGCTAGACCTCCGCAACGCCTACCACCTAGTGCGCATTTGCGAAGGGGATGAGTGGAAGATGGCCTTTAATACACCATCGGGACATTACGAGTACTTGGTTCTTCCCTTTGGGCTGACCAATGCTCCCGCCGTCTTCCAGGGCCTCGTTAACAACGTGCTGGGTGACATGATCAATCGCTTTGTCTTTGTGTACCTGGATGACATTCTGATTTTTTCCCAGTCTCTCCAGGAACACACCCGACATGTCAAGAGGGTCCTCCAACGTCTATTGTAGAATCAACTGTTCGTCAAGGCGGAGAAGTGCGAATTTCACTTCGATACGGTTTCGTTCCTTGGTCACGTGGTCTCACCCCGGGGCATAGAACTGGACGACGCTAAGATCAAGGCTGTCGCCATGTGGGCAGCTCCCGACTCTCGTAAAGCACTGCAGCGGTTCCTGGGGTTCGCCAACTTTTACAAGCGATTCATCCGGGGCTTTGGCCAAGTGGCCGCACCGCTCACCGCGTTGACCTCCACCAAGATCCCGTTCTCCTGGAACTCCCTTGCACAGGTAGCCTTTGATAAACTCAAGTCCCGATTTGTCTCTGCACCTGTGCTCTGTCTTCGAGATCCCGATCAGCAGTTTATTGTTGAGGTCGATGCGTCTGATGTCGGAGTAGGAGCAGCCTTGTCCCAGCATGCCGAGCATGATGGGAAGGTGCATCCCTGCGCCGCCTTCTCCCATCGCCTCAGCCCTACAGAACGGAACTATGATATCGGTAACAGAGAGCTGCTGGCGGTACGTCTGGCCTTGGGGGAATGGCGCCATTGGCTGGAAGGAACGACGCAGCCCTTCTTGGTCTGGACGGACCATAAGAACCTTGAGTATGTCCGTTCAGCCAAGCGGTTGAACGCACGGCAGTCCCGCTGGGCACTGTTCTTTGGCCGGTTTAATTTCACCCTGTCGTACCGGCCCGGGTCTAAGAACATCAAGCCAGACGCCCTCTCTCGCCTGTTCGAGGACTCAGATCGGGTGACTTCCGTCGACCCTATCCTCCCCGAGGGGAGGGTCGTCGGGTCCCTGGCCTGGGAAATCGAGAGGTGGGTACAGGAGGCTGGTCGCAGGGTGCAAATTCTAGGGAAGTGTCCGGCGGGTCGTCTTTTTGTTCCCGTTTCGCTGCATCCAGAGGTCCTCCAGTGGTGTCATTCGTCCAGGCTGGTCGGCCATCCAGGAATCAAGGGAACCCTGGCTTCCGTGGGTCAGCGGTTTTGGTTGCCGTCGGCCTCCAACGATGTCAGACAGTTTGTGTTGGCTTGCCCTGTCTGTGCGCAAAGCAAGACTGCCCGCCGTCCTCCCGCAGGTCTGCTTCGTCCCCTTCCCACCCCCTCCCAGCCATGGTCCCACATCGCCCTGGATTTTGTGACTGGCCTTCCCCTGTCGAGTGGACACACTGTAATTCTCACAGTGGTGGACCGCTTCTCCAAGGCGGACCATTTCATCCCTCTTCCCAAACTCCCATCTGCCCGAGAGATGTCTCAACTGATGGTGGACCACGTCTTCCGCCTACATGGCCTTCCAGTGGACGTAGTGTCCGATAGGGGTCCTCAGTTCATCTCCCGGTTTTGGAAAGAATTCTGTCGTCAGATCGGGGCCTCAGCGAGTCTGTCGTCAGGTTATCACCCTCAGACTAATGGGCAATGCGAGCGAGCCAACCAGGAGCTGGGACGTAGGCTCCGCTGTCTGACATCTAGTAATCCCGGTTCCTGGAGCCAACAGCTCTCTTGGGTGGAATACACTCACAACTCCCTCCCCGTCTCAGCCACAGGTATGTCCCCGTTTGAGTGTTCTCTCGGATACCAGCCTCCTCTGTTTCCTTCCCAGGAACTCGACGCTGCGGTTCCCTCAGCTCTGGCCTTTGTCCGGCGATGCCACCGTATCTGGACGAAGGCCAGAGAGGTTTTGGCCCGAACCACGCTGAGAACCAAGGCAGCGGCGGACCGCCACCGGATCTCTCCCCCCGCCTAGGTGTGTGGTCAACGGGTATGGCTCTCCACCAAGGACCTGCCTCTCCGGGTGCCTTCTCGTAAGCTGGCACCCAGGTTCATTGGGCCTTTCCGGATCACCAAGGTGGTTAATCCAGTGGCCATACGTCTCAAGCTTCCCCCCAACCTTGGTCGAGTCCACCCTGTATTCTATGTATCCAGGGTCAAACCGGCAGTCACCTCTCCTCTCAACCCAGCCAGTTCTCAGCCCACCCGCCCTCCCCCGCGGCTGGTGGATGGTGTCCCAGTCTATACTGTAAGAAGACTCCTGGACATCCGCCACCGCGGCCGGGGCGTTCAGTATTTGGTGGACTGGGAGGGCTATGGCGCAGAAGAAAGTTCGTGGATTCCCTCGCGGGACGTGTTGGACCGGTCGCTGATCGTGGACTTCCACCGGAGACGAGGTGAGCCCTCCCCTTAAGCGCCTAGGGGCACTGGTGGGGGGGGTACTGTTACAGTCTGGTCGGGTCATCATCTGGCACAGGGATTGTTTTGTTTTTGTCGAGCACATGGCTGTCACCGAGCTTTCGGCTGGCTTCGTGCATGTGTCTGCGTCATTTGCCCCACCCTCGTGTTTCCGTATGACTTCCCCTGCACTGGTGTTTTTCCACTCTGTGTTCACACGCCTGTTGGCACTTCACTCATTAGACATTATCGTTTCCTTAATTACTCCACACCTGGTTATGATGTCCTCATTACGTTCTCTTTATAACTCCCTCAGTGTTCTTGTCCAGTGTCTGTTCGTTGTGGATTATTCTGCCCCAGACTGCCCCAGGCGTAGCTGCGGCTCGCCTGTTGAAGTTAAGTTTTCTGTTTAGTTTTTCTTGTCTGAAGTTTCTCAGCCTTAGTCTAGTCTAGTTGTGTCTTGTATCCAGTCTAGTTCGCTTACCTTCCTTGTTCTCCTCGCTCCTTCTTTTGGGCTGCCTTTTTCAGCAGCTTGCTTTGGCGCTCCGGTCAGTGATCACCATAGTCGGACGTCTTCTCTGGGAAGGATTCTCTTGCAACCTCTCCAGGCGCAGCATTCCCCCAACCTGCCAGCGCAGACTCGAGTCGAGTGAGGTCGCCAGGCGCTTCCGCCCAACTCTCAGCACCGGCAATCTATCCTCGACTCACCGTGCTGACGTCTACCATCTCAGGAGTGGACTGCTCGCGACCTGTTTATACATTTCTCTGTGTTCTGTTTGAGTTTAATAAAGACTGCTTTCTCCCGCACTTGGGTTCTCTGTGGTTCTGTCATGACAATAACTACACAGCATGTGACAAATAAAAGTTAATATGTGTACGGGTTCTGTCAGTCCTGGCTTCTCATCACACACCAGAAACAATCATCCATTTCAAACAATAATAAAACACATTTCTGAGATGAACATGTATCCATCTGTCTGTGTAACTGTTTCGACTTGTTCAGAGGAAATTTTAGCTCTGTCAGTTGAGAATAACAGTATTTCCCTAAACATTTTTATGACAGGAGTAAGCACCTTTTGATCTTAAATACACATTTATGTTTTTGGTAACCTCATGAAATGGCAGACTTTTTTGAACTTCAGCTCATCAAAACCAATTTTTAAGCATGGCATTTGATTTCACAAACACGGATCCATTGATGCAATCAAGCATACAAGCTTGAATTGATCAGATACGCCATCTAGTATTAATAAAACACACATACATCAAATGGCAGACACAATCAAACATGATCAGACATTTCTAAACATACTGAGACTGACATAATTATAAAAAGATATTTTCTGAACATTTATCTTATCAAATCTAATCATATTTTTTCAGCATGATTCAGTCTTATGTTTTTGGTCCGTGTAACGTTATGGTCCGTGTACCTTCGGATAATCATTTATTGGTTTTTGTTTTAAAAACAGAAAAACGAATAAATCTATCCTTTTTTTTACATATTTCATTGTATTCATGAGCCTAAAAAACAAATATGAGACATTTTTGGTTTGTTTTCCTCATTATTTCTTTAAAGGAATCCAATAAACATACAATCAAACCAAAACGAAAAATAAAGTATTTTGAATGAAGCGAGTTTTAGTCGATCGATCGGAAGTTCAGCCGCAGCCTCTGGCGACCAGTGGTGATATTGCACATGAGAGCATCTTAAAGGGAGAGTTCACCCAAAAATCAACTTTCACACAAAGTTGAGTTTTGAGTGAACTATATCTTTAAGCACAAGACCAGGGGCGTAGCAAGCTTTTCAAAAGTGCGGGGGATGGATGTGGTTTGTTTGTTAACAATAAAAAACGATGACTACAATGACAGAAGGGTACAAAAGGTATAACATACAAGATATAAAAAGCTTCCCATTTAAATGAGTGATACTAGAAAAGTATAAAAACACACTCGGTGGTAGGCTTGATAGTGACATGGGTCTGAGGACAGTGACTGAGACTGCTAAATTTGGCTTACTTGCACCTTGAAAAGGGGAGACATAAAAAAACTAGGGCTGTCAACGTTAACGCGTTAACGCATGCGATTAACTTTTTCAAATTAACGCGTGAGAAAATATTTATCGCAATTAACGCAGCATCCGTTTGTTGTGTCATCCTTTGTCTAGCGTTACATTATGTAATCACGCTCTTATTCGTGTACAGGCTTTTAAACCACTTAAGCGCGATTTGAAACAGTTGCTTTGACGCGTTCAATGGAGATAGACAGCTTCTAAACTGTGGGACGCGGCAAAACGCAACGCGAGGTCCAGTCTGGTGTAAACAGTCACGGGCTGAAGGCTGCGTCGGTGAATCTCTGTCAGACAGCGCATCCGTGTTCAGTTCTCTTTCGTGCTTGAATGGATAAAACCACACAAGATTATGTCAGAAAGCCCGTTTTGTCTAGCATTTTCTTAAGCACAGACTTCAAAGTGTAAAATAAAATCTTAAATGAATGCAAAGAGTTGTGAAAATGGGAGTGCGGTGACGGTCAGATCTGCGTACTGAGACAGCTCTTAAAGGGGCCGCGCTCTTAAACGTGCTGCTGTGACTCCTGTCACTAATGTTAATCAAAGAACAAAATAAAAGAAGAAATCAATGTGATTTTGTAGCTTTAATGAGAATTCTTCTGCATTTAATTTATAATTTAGCATTAATAAAGACTGTAAAGTGTCCTTCAATTCCTGTATGTTTCCTACTTGAGCTCTCAATTATGCTGTTGAATGGCTATAATTCATGTTAAAATAATCAATTTAATAGAGACATCAGTTACAGTACTAATATCAAAATGTTAGCTTTCATAAAATGATGCTGTTAAAGAAATATGTTGTTTCTACATCAATTTGAAGATTAAATGTGAAATTATTAAAATGTAAAAGTATATTTTAAAATATAATAGTTATGTGCGATTAATCGTGATTAATCACAGAAAAAATGTGTGATTAATCCGATTAATTTTTTAATCGATTGACAGCACTAAAAAAAACAAAAAGAAAAAAAACGCCCACACAAAGCTTTTTCTCTGGTGGTATAAATAATGTAACAATTTACTGTTTTTAAACATTAAAATAATATACACTTTTCTTTCATAGTTCTTCAACAGGTATGCAAACAATGACATCATTTCTCACTTTTTTCTCCTCAACAGGTACAATCAAACACAACAGGTAAGTATCCACAAAAGTATTCAGCTAATCAACAAACAATGCTCAAAATATCAAAATCAATTGCACTGGCAATAAACCCATAAATACACTGCTTAACAATGACAATGTGTCCCTCCTCCTCGTCAATTCCCTGCCTTCTTCATCACAGTTACTTTATACATTGCATGCCACATACATAACCGAATTTAGCTAGCTGCTGAACAATATCCCAATTAGCAATTAGCATTAGTCTAAAAAACGAAATATAATACAGAAAACACTCGACATGTCAACAAAACATAAACAGAACATCTTCCCAAACACATATCAAGCTTATTTAAAAACCTCAAAAGCATAAACACTCATTCAAAGTACCTGGAAAAGGGAGATGTAAATAACGATAACCATAAGTTCCCGCCTCCTCAGCACGAGCTGACCGATAAATCTAACACACCAAGAGAGGCGGGAACTTAAGGCAGAACAGCCAATCATCAGCCGGTCACATTCAAAGCCAGTGTCATGTTTGAGAGGGAGGGGAGAGCAGGCAGTCGCAGCGAGCTCAGACACAGAGCGGCCAGAGAAACGGAGGAGCGACGGCTGTAAGGCGTTTGTGCAAAACTGCGGAAAAACTGCAGAAAAAGTGTGGGTGTTGAACCCTCTCACCGGGAAAAGTGTGGGTGTATCCCCCACGGGTGCGACGCGCCTGCACAAGACCGCTATCTTTAATGAACTCAAGAGTCTAGAGCCCAACTAAATCAAACACTGATCACAATAATGGTGATTTGTTGAAATTTCAACATCTTTTCAACAGTAATTGCGGGTGCAAAAGTGATGTTGATTCAATGCAATTAACATTGACAAATCAACTATTTTTTTAACATCGATGCAATGGTTGCTTGCTGTCTGGGTTCTTCCAAGAAATAGTTTTTATAATAGACAGTCTGCGCGACCAACATATAATGTCTCATATTACTTCACAAGACAACTCACAAGTAAATTGTATTTAAAAAAAAAAACAATAGAACCCTGCCTAAAACACAATAGAACATTTAATGGATTTATGAGTTATAATGGGAATTTTGTAATGGTTTTAATGCAAATATACTAAAGGTTTATAATGGTATGGAAACCATTATATTTTCTATCGTGTTTTGCGCAGAGTTCTATTGCTATGTAATATAATTTAATGTTCAATGAAAAGTACAGGTTTCTGATTAACTCAAATGCTTATTTATATAAACAAGTAATGTCATGTATGTAGAAGTGTTTTGTCTTCTGTGTTTAACATTTCTACGAACAGTGCAAACAAAAGTGCACATTTTTTTATCACATTAAAGTGAAAAACGAGCTATTGTTAAAAACGGGTATTGTTAAACCTCCCCTGCTGTCAGATGCATCGCTCTGACACGAGCACTGACGCACGCGCGACTGTACATAGGTGCATTCTTTCAGTAACTGTACACACTGCTACATCGCACAGAAATTACTGCCTACATATTTACGTATGGTTGGCAACTTGGCACACGCCACTGAAAAGTGATGTGTCATTAAAGATAGCGGTCTTGTGCTTAAGATGCCCTTTTGTGCAATACCACTGGTCGCCAGAGGCTGCGGCTGAACTTCCGGTGGACTAAAACGCGCTTTTCTTAAAAATACTTTATTTTTCGCTTTGGTTTGATTTTATATTTGTTTGATTCATTTAAAGAAATAATGAGGAAAACAAACCTCAGATTTGTTTTTTATGCTCATGAACATGGTGGAATGTAGAAAATTATCGGCTTATTCGTTATTCCGTTTTATGAAAACAGAAACGAATAAACGAATTATTCTAAAGTACACGGACGGACCGTTTTCGGTCCGTGTACCTTCGGATAATTCATTTATTCGTTTTTGTTTTCAAAACAGAAAAACGAATAAACCGTTCATTTTTTATTCCACCGTATACGAGACTAATTTTTGGGTTGTTTTCCTCAATATTTCTTTAAGTGCATCAAATTAATATACAACAAAACCAAAACGAAACATCAAGTATTTTTCTTAACAAAGCGAATTTTAGTCCACCGGAAGTTCAGCTGCACTGCCGCCTCTGGCGACGAGAGGTGGTAGCACAAGACCACTCTCTGAATTATACATATGTTGGTGTGTGCCACTAAATCCGTAAACAACCATACAGACACATAGGTAGACATTTCTGTGCAATGTAGAAGTATACACGCAGTTAATGAAATAAAGAATGGACCTATATCGACGCGCACGCGCATGCGTCAATGATCGTGGCAGCGATGTATCTGACAGCGGGGGAGGTTACCATAGCCACCTTTAAAATGGATAGTGAGAGAGGCGCGTCTTGCACTTTAATGTGTTCAAAAATTGCACTTAGTTTGCACTTTGTATGTAGAAGTGTTTTGTCTTTTATGTTAACATTTTTACGAACAGTGCAAACAAAGTGCAATTTTTGAACACTTCTACATACAATTGTTGTATGTAGAACTGTTTTGTCTTTTATATGTTATACTGTATGTAGATCGACATACATGATGCTATGTTTATAAAAATAAGATGAGTTAATAAAAAACCTGTACTTTTCGTTGCACGTTACATTCTATTACAAAAACTCCGCCCAAAACACAATAGAAAATGTAATGGGTTTCCTTGTAAGTACCATTATGAACCTTTGGGTTTTTATGCATTAAAACCAAAACTAAATTTCTATTATAACTAATAAATCCATTATATTTTCTATTGTGTTTTGGGTAGGGTTCTATTGTTTTTTTATTCTTAATAAAATGTAGTGAGTGGTGTGTATGAGACATTACATGTTGATCAAGCAGACTGTATATTATAAAAAACTATTTCTTCACTACTTCTTCTTTTATCATGGGTCACTATGACCGGTTAACCTTTACATTCGCATACCTGAATATGAATGAATGAATAGCTTTTATTGTCATTGCAGGCAAAGCAAACAACGAAATTCTTAGAGCACCGGTAACACAAAACATAAATAAATATTTGTAATATAATACGACAAAAATGCCCTCTGGCCGGCGCTTCAGAGCACCAAACACCAGGACTTCCAGACACAGAAGCAGCTTCTACAGATAACTGCTCCTTAAGAGCAATATTCCACTTCCACTACTCCTATAGTGTGCACTATTGTGCCTTATTATATGTACATTTCATTTATACATGTATATAACACTACCTCTACTTACTACATGATCCATTTGCACAAGTGTACATACAATCTGTTAATATGTATATTCTACTATATACTACCCTGTACAATGTCTCTTATATGTTATTATCCCACATTTTCTGTACAATAGTCTTTATTTTATATATGCATATTTTAGAATCTTTTACACTGTAAATCTTATTATATTTGTATTGTCATTGTGTTGAATGTCTGTAGCTTCCAACATCAAAGAAAATTCCCTGTGTGTGAAAGCACACTTGGCAATAAATCTCTTCTGATTCTGATTCTGAAAAAAGTGCAAAAAATTGGAAAAACAGCATTTTGACTAATCACTGTAAAATGAGCAACAAGGTAATAGACCAGATAAGGGAGATCTTAAAGTGCAGTGAGATAGCAGAGTCACATTTGAACATTTACTGTAGATAACTGTTTAGGATATGTATTGTCCTGGGATAGAAACTGTCTCTAAATCAGCTAGTGTGTGTTTTGGCTGATCTGTAACGCCTGCCAGATGGCAACAGTTCAAACAGACCGTGACCAGAGTGAGAGCAGTCTCTGGTGATTCTCATTCCTAACAAACCTTTATTTTAGACACTCACTTTGCTTATTTGTTCAATCTCTTAGTAGTTATAACTTTTTACCAAACTCAGCTAGCCTATAATGTAATATGCAATGATAAGGACAGGTTTTGATTAACTCAGCTTATTTTTGTAAACAGCTATCATACATGTAGAGTTGTATAGAAATGTTTAGTCTTTTATGTTTAACATTTTCATGAACTTAACATTTGACAACTTTCACATTTTTAGTGCAAACAAAGGTGCAAAATTGTTTCAGACGTGCAAAACGAGCTGCTCTCACTATGAATTTAAATGGGGGCTATGGTTAAACCTCCCTTGCTGTCAGCTTTGCAAGCATGTATGCGCCCGCCCGCGCACGCACACACACATTCTTTATTTTATCAGAATCAGTCGCAGTTTTAAGTGTTTTAACTGTTCACTTCCAGTTCACGCTTTAACTTGTCAATTTCATGCTTATGCGGAAACTGGCAACATTCTGTTATCAGAATCAGAAAGAGCTTTATTGCCAAGTATGTTTGCACATACAAGGAATTTGTTTTGGTGACAGGAGCATCCAGAACACAGAGACCATAACACAATATACAGTACACAGATGATTTAAATAAGGGCCTATGGGTATAAAAAATTTAAGAAATACAATTCAATAAACATAAGATAAAGCTATAGAGAGTAAAGCTATGCGTGTATGTAAATATGTACAAGTAAAAAATAAAAATAGACTATTATAGTACAAGGTATGTGCTATATACAGCAGAATGAATGAAATATAATTTACATGAAAAGTTGTATAAAAATAGATAGTGTATTATCTGGAGGATATAATTATTAATTGCACGTAAAACACCGTTTCATTAACTGCGTGTATACTTCTACATTGCACAGAAATGTCTACGTCTGTATGGTTGTTTACGGATTTAGTGGCACACACCACTGAAAACATATGTATAATTCAGAGAGTGGTCTTGTGCTACCACCTCTCGTCGCCAGAGGCTGCAGTGCAGCTGAACTTCCGGTGGACTAAAATGCGCTATGTTGAGAAAAATACTTGATGTTTCGTTTTGATTTGTTGTATATTAATTTGATGCACTTAAAGAAATATTGAGGAAAACAACCCAAAAATTAGTCTCGTATACGGTGGAATATGTAAAAAATGAACGGTTTATTCGTTTTTCTGTTTTGAAAACAAAAACGAATAAATGAATTATCCGAAGGTACACGGACCGTTTTCTTTGCAAAATCTTTGACTTTGATTAGTTTTAAATAATACTTCACAGGGTTAAAACATGCAATTTCTCATGCTTCAGTCGTGGTGTCCATGTAGTAGACATGAAAAAAATAATATAAAAATGTATAAGCGCAAATCTTGTTTTTTTAGATTTATTTCTATATTAGAGAAGAGTTAACGTATTTTTTTTGCACAAGGAAGGGGACAAGGGGTCTCTCTCTCAAGTATATTTTAATACACGCATCTCTTTTCCTTTGTAATTCCCGATTATTATATTCCATTATTATATATTCCCTTTAATTCCATGATAAACCACCAGATGTCCTCCGCGCCCCATTCACCGCTCATCCTGGAGCGGGAGCTCCGTGATTTGCTCTCGGGCGGATGTAGAAGGAGCGACCGCTATAGGAGGGGCAAATCCAGGCGGACTGAATCACACCCCGTCCGTGATAAGGGGTTTGAGATTCTCGCGAGGTGAGCGGACAAGTCATGCAATTGCCTCCAATACGCGGATTTTACTCTTCGTACACCTCGATGTCTCTCCATGCATGATTTTTCACCACCATTACCCAGCCGATGTGCATAGGGAGATGCGCGGAGACGCTAACAGTAGATTACAGAGGAAACATTGTAACCAAAGTGTCCGAGGCTGCACCTGATATCAAGTCCTAACAAACAGGGGAGAAGACCTGCCTTTATTATCCCGATCGACTTTATTATTCATGTTTTATGTCTCTTGCCTCGTCTGTCTGGATTTTGCTCCGTGCACACATTTTGGACGTCAAACCGCAAAATGAGTGAGGAAATATCAGATGTCCCGAAAGAACTGCTTGGTAAGGATTTCTACCCCTGTGTATATTATCGCTTCACATAAAATAAACGCAGAGTAGTCAAAATAATCGAATAGTTTAAATTCAGATATTTTAAACATGCTGTTTATTATAGCCCATTAAGTATATTATAGAATTAACGAGCGTTGCTTTGTTTATTAATACATTGCAGGTTTACCATAAAAATAAACGGCGTTTAATTGGAAAGAATGAATCGAGTTAAATCCCGCATGTTCGAATTCAAAGTTATTATTGTTGTTGTTGATATTCAGTTAGTGTTTGTTTTGTGGTTGTATTTGACATAATGTTGTGCATTATATTGCACAGTATTTCTGTGTTATTGAACGTCATGATGTGTGTTATTTTGTTGTTTATGTTACATTGTTATGTTATATTTTTTATTGTTTGTGTTAAATGTGTACACAGCTGCACTAAATACAAATAATTGTAAGGAATTGTAGTCATAACAACAGTTCCTAACAAAACTAACAGTAACAACGTATACAATCACTGTATTGGATTCATGATTTTATTGTATGCTGTTGTATAATGGGAAAAATCAGTCTGATATTTGGGTGATCTTAAACTATCAATGTCAACCCCAATCTGAGGCATCTTTGCATTCTAGTCAGTTTATTATAAAGCTAGTATACATCAGGTGACCAGAGAGATTTTTGTTATACATTTAGGTTCCTGTCCTGTCTGTGAAGTTACACTGACTTGGATAAGTTTACTTGGATATGTACTGCTCAAGCAAAACTTATGTATGAAAACATAATTCTGAACTCCAGATTGCACAGGAGATAGATGTCAAATGTTACTCAAGCAGTGTTAGAATGTCCCCATACACCCGGTTATTCATAACAGTTATGCTTTTCCCAATCGAAACATACACAAGTGTACAGTATATTAATAACAAAAAACTGTACAACTGAAATGTACTTGCTAGTATAGTTCAACAAATAAGAGGCTTCTGCTGTTATTTAGAAGCAAATCCTTCTCACATAGTCATAACTAGTCGTTTTTATCTGTATCTGTCAACATACTGTAGCTATTCATTTCCACAACACGTCAACACATAAGTGGAATTCATTTGTAATTCCCCCACAATGTACATTTTCTTCAAGTGCATTAGTATCAGTGAGCTACCTGGTCGTACTTTGTTTCAGGGTGTATGAACATGTTTTAGTCTGCATGTTTTTAGTTTATAGACACTTTTAGAGAAAACCCCTTATGAATGTTCCCCTATCCCGTTCCCACAGGCCGGCCGTGACCTTCTCAGCACAGCTACTGCCGGCCCTCAGAGGGAAGAGAGACAAATGTGGCGGATTTAAAGCAGAAAGAGACCTCATTACCTATTCCAACTCTTGTGTTTGACAATGGGGTAATTAGCAGCAGAGCGTCCCCGTGTGAAATGAGAAAGAGATAGTGGCCTTTGTGTTTTAGTGGCCTTTGTGTTTTACTGACCACAGCACAAGGACATCTTACTGAAGAGAGTGAGGCATTGTTCTCTTTCGGAACGGGACGCAGCGATGGTTGTCACCTGAATTCACTTTATGTTTGTGTCAGAGCGAGAAAACATGAGTTGGAATTTGAGTTCACGTCACACTGTGTGTGTGTGTGTGAGATTATGGTGACCATGATTCTATACGTTCTTGCCATAAAATCACTCTAGACCTATTTGTGTAAATATTCTTAAAATATATTGTTTTGAGTGGCACACAATAAAACTTGGGTTTGGAAAATGACATGGGAGTAAAAATAATGGAAGTCTTTATAGTTTATTAGACAATATTGGTTATTATTTTATTCCACTCAAAGATCAACACTTAAACACTTAAATTAAAATTTCATGATAATTCACTCACTCACATGTCATATAAGATGTCCGTGTGTTTATTTCTTCTGTCCAAAACAAATTGAGGCTTATGAGGAAAGCTTTCCAGTGTTCTTCTCCATGTAATGAACTTCAACAGGGGCTGTTGGTTAAGGTCCAAATTTCAGTTTCATTGCAGCTTCTAAAGGCTCTAAACGACAGCAGCCGATGAATAATTTTAAAGTGAACTGCTCCTTTAACAGAGCAAGCGATGGGTTTTTTGGACAGTGTTTCAAAGAGCTGCCGATATTACAACTGCACCCCAGCAGCAGGCATGACCCACTTTTTGCAAGAATCCAGAGCAAGATGACAGAGAGAGTCAGCGAGGGTGTGAAGAATCGATTAAATGTGGAACTTTGGTATAAATATGACTGCTGGTGACTATCTGCACCGTGCCAGACATGTGAACTTGTGCTTGATGTGAAATTAATGTGATTTAGCCCCCCCACACACACACACATCTATCCAGCCATCTCTCTCTCTCTCTGTGGATATGCTAAAGTGATAGTAGGGATAGTAAAAATCTGCATCATTTAATTGTACAATAACACAAAATTTGATTTGTTTCAACCCTGTAAATGTCTTTGTTCTAATGAACACAGAGAAAGATATTTGGAAGAATGTTGGCAATTTTCAGTTCTTGGACATCATCCACTACCACAGTAGGAAAACATTTTTTTTGTTTTGTTCTGTTGAACACATAATGAGATATAGGAAAACAGAGTTCTCAGGCACCTTTGATACCATTTAATTCTTCCTACTATGGTAGTCAATGATGTCCCTAAACGGAAAATTACTAACATTCTTCCAAATATTTTCTCTGTGTTCATCGGAACAAAGTAATTTATACAGGTATCAAATTACATGAGGGTGAGAAAATGATGACAGAATTTTGATTTTTGGGTGAACTATCCCTTTAATGTGAAACCATGCTGACTCAAAGATTGTCCCTTGTTATCAGCGATCTAAAATGTTGGAGAGAACCAGCAAATAATTCTTAAAACTTGTTTGACATCATAATTTTTGCTTTTGGTTAATAGCTCTGAAAAAATGTCCTAATCTGTACTTCTCCTGGTCTCTCCTCTTAGAGAGCGTAAACGATGCAGTGGGAAGGAAGATCAAGCTGGTGGTTAAGAAGAAAGTTAAACTGGAGATCAAAGGAGATAAAGTGGAGAACCGAGTCCTGGTGAGTCACTCCTTTTCCATCCATCCCATCCTTTCTGCATGTCTACAAAGTAGTTCAGCACTAGTATTTTTGGTTTGCCATGTAGGGAATGTGGGTTAGAGCTGTAATCGGGCCTTAAAAGTTTGGCCCGACAGTGCCCGAGCCCGACAGAATTCGGCCCGAGCCCGACAAGTACATTTTGATTGACAGCTTTTTAAAAGCCCGAACCCGTTTACAGCCCGACATTAGGCTATTCAAATGTGCGCACGCGCACAGCTTTTTGTCAAGAATGAGTAATTTATACATGTTTTAACATAATTTATTAATGACTAACGTAGGCTATAGGCCACTTGGATGTTGGAACAAAGAAATAAATAAGTCCTCTGTAACATCGTAACATCTCATATTATCCCACTGGCTCATTATTCTCATTATGCACATGGTCAAAACTTTTCCACACCTCAGACTTTGCTTTAGTTGCTGGTGCAACCCAAACGTAATCGCCAGAGGCAAGCCTCCATTTCACCTCCTCAGCCAACCTGTTCTCACTCCCGACTCGTCACATATTTACGCTTGGTCAGCGCCCCACGGCGTCACATTTGAACCCGCAGAGTACCCCTTTGGCGTTGTTTTTCGACGAACAGGGAACTGCGTTGCTGTTTTCTAAATGCTCCAGACCGAGATGCGTGCAATTCTTAGCATTTCATAATTATTTATGGTTTTAATATTTTGTAGCACCTAACCCCAACCTCACCCTAAACCTAACCCTAACCACCTCTCAGCCATATAAAACACAACACGCGAATAAAAGTACAGTCACAGGTATTTATTACACAAACTGACCAAAAGCATTACAAAATAAAACAAACAACTTGATTCACATACCTTTTTGCACCAAAACCTCACGATAACATTACAATGGAGATGCCGTGCGTGTCCGTGAATACATGAACTCGGCTGAGGCTCCCATTCAAAAGATAAACCGGAACAGCTAGATGCAGTCGGTTGCGGGAGCCAATACCGTTTCACGTTCAAAGCCAACGAAATGACGCGATCGGACACGAGACACAGGAAAGCCAATGGCATTGAAGCTGACGTAACTTCCTCTGGCGGCAAATTTTGAACGTCGTTCTTCACTGGATTTGAGATTTACGGCGGATGGTGATCGCTTTCGCATCTGTTCCTCATACAAATCGATCGTTTCGCGTTGGTAACCTTGAAATATCTGTATTTTTGAACGACATTGTGACTGCTTGTATTATGTGTTTTATATTACGATAAATAAACTGTTTTAAACATTCAATAAACATTACTTGCTCAAACTGTCTGAATAGTGTCATGTAAATGCAATTATCCTGGCCATTAAACTTAAATTAAACCCCGAAACATCATCATTGCAAATTATATCTAATATACATTTTCATAATGACGGTGAAATTTGCGTGCCCTTCACGTCGGAAAACGACGCCAAAGGGGTACCCTGCGCGTTCAAAAGTGACGCCGAAGGGCGCTGACCGAGTCAGGAGTGAGAATGTGTTGCAACCCTCAGCATCCATTTTTGCATCTTTGTCGCGCTAATCGGAACGCGTCACATGACCGCTCATTTACCGCGCAAGCCCGAGCCTGTGTAAAATGATAGAAATTAAGCCCGAACCCAACCGAACCCGTCGGGTCCGTCGGGTTCGGGCAAAGATCTTCAGCTCTAATGTGGGTATTACCACCTTACCCTTTACTGTCGTCTTGACTGCTTTCCGATTAAGGATGGATCATTTCATGTAGCTGCATATGAGAGAAAAGCATCTCTCCCCCAAACCCGTTTACACCTGAATGATGAAGCTAGATGATGAGACACAACAGTACTGACAGGAGTTGAAGTGTCGTTCAGTGTGAGGTCTGTGTTAAAGTGCTGGTGTGACACAGCTTCGGGTTATCAGTGCTAATGTGAGTCTCGTAGTAAAGGAATTTTATTATTGGTGTAGTAGTTGTGTGCTGAGGTCTAGGGAGGATTGTTTTAGTGCTCAGTTTTGATTAATCTAGAGAGTGTTCCAGAGAGATGCCACAGCCTCTTAAAGTTAATATCTGTATTAGTTTGACAGGACTGTGGTGTGGGGGATGTTTCTTAAAACAGTTTTTAATAGCACTTGGACAGTTCTAGACTTACTCTAGGAAGACTCCAAAGGCACTGCGGTATGAAGCTGTACAGCAGCATTACAAAAGAAAAACTAGATTCTTATGATGTCTGAATAAAACAACTAAGTGGTGCATGACAGTGCAAACCGTGCTAAAATAAATAGAAACCATCACCAAAATTCCCCAAATTGATTTAATGGTTATGATGGCAATTGTATTTTGTTTTAATGGAAACCATAATGGTGTCGGAAGGTCTCTAATGTGTTAGTGGAATGTTATCTGGCCGATGGGAACCAATAGAACACATAGAAATACGGCCCAAAACGCACTGCGCAAATTCATTTTGTAATAATTTTTAATGATAAACAGTGAATGGTTCAAAACGATATTGTAATGGAAACCATTAGAATTTGTATTAAATCCATTAGAATTTCTGTGATGGTTTCTGTTGTTTTTTAGGAGGGAAATTAGCAACCATGATGTTCTGATTGGTTGCCACGGGGTTGCTAGGTTGTTGTTAACTATCTAAAATCTAAAGGAGCCCACTTCTATATTCTGTTCTTAGAAATGTCTCAGGCCTTTAATATACGTTTTTTTTATATGATTTCACCATAAAACATAAGTCTTTCAGAAAAGAAATATCATTAAATTATTTGGGGCTGTCACGATAAACCGACGATAAATATCACGTGATTTATGCACAGCTTTTGAGTGAAGAACGGGAAAGTGCTGCTGCATCCGAAAGCCAGAGGGTGCTCTCGTGCGGAAACTCCAAATACGAACTGCAGAAGAAGACCATAACATGTTCTAGAATCTAGGAAATCCCTATGGACATGTTTTTATCACTGTTACTCAAGCCTCATCAGGTATTTTTATGATAAAAAAGTATATTTATAATGATCATGTTTGACGGGTGTTGCTTTTTCAAATGCACATTATAAGCGACTCAAACTCGCACTGCTTTTAGATCGAGCAGCATTTCCTACTGATCCCAGAGACGTGCTTCACGGACAAGCTACGCATTAAAAAAATATCGACACATTGCATATTGCAGCCAGCTCGATTACAATAGGATTTAGTGGTATCGCGATAAATTATCGTGCAGCCCTGAAATTATTAAACAAAAGTATGTTGTCCCTCAGTAATATTTGAATGTTTTATTAATAAAACGTGAGGGACATTTTTTCTTTATATGGAATATGGTGATTCACAGTTCGATACTACAAATTGAATTTACATTTACACATTTCGCAGATACATTTATCCAAAACTACTTACAGAGCTTTCAAGCTGTAGGCTGCATTTTTAATCCGTACTATGTTTATTCCCTGGGATTGAACCCACAGCATTTTGTGCCAGTTGAGCTACAGGAACACTAAGGTGGCTTTCACACCTGAAGTTTGGTTCGGAAAGGGGCACGGTTTGCATGAAAAATCGCTAATGTGATCGCTGTTAAGCGATCTCTGGTGCGCACCGAGGTCCCAACCCTGAGACTACCTGAAGGAGGTGGTCTGAGGGCTGGGCGATGTATATCGCGATTCACGCTAATTATACATGTCTAAATCGATTCTGAAATCGATTCGATGTTTTATGCACAGCTCTTCCGTGAACTATGGAGTTATTCTGCGGACTATATTAAAAAGGAATTGCAAACTGCATTTGCAAATACGTTTTCTATTTGTTCGTGTCAAAATTGTGACATAATTCAAACGCAATTGCAAACTGTTTTCATTTGCATTTACGCGAACGTACAATGTCTGCCAAATTTCAAAAGGAAAAGCCAAGTCTATTTGCAAATGAATTACCTGTGTCTTACGAGTTACGACCCTGCCATATTTAAATCACAATAGCAATTCCCCATATGCCATTTCACTTCCTCTGGTGTCGCGTATTAAGCCTGCCAAAACTCAAATGAAATCGCAAATTCCTTTGCATTTGCGTTTCCTCTGACTTGTACAGAAACCTGTCAATCAATGGCGGGGGCGGGCTTATTCAATGGGGCGTGTTTGTATCGGGAAGTGACGTCATTCACCGTCGACTGGAACTTAAGTAGATACATACAACATACATGTGATACAGCTAAACACATTAGGTATCATTCCATAGTGAACTACGGCGGTTTGATCAGTAGTATCAGTAGTATCGATCTAAAATCACTACGAGATCGAGTCGTTTATAATGTGTATTTGAAAAAGCAACACTCGTATATCATCATTACTATAAATCAACATTATTATCATGAAAATACCTGAAAAGGTTTGAAGAAGAGCGATAGAATATGACCACAGGCATTTCCTGGAACTAATTGTTATTCTTCGCCCCATATTGGGAGTTTCTGCGCAAGAGCGCCCTCTGGCTTTCGGATGTGGCGGCATTTAACCGTAAGTCATTGAGACCCGAGTGCACACTTTGTTCAGGAAATAAAGTAACCTGCACATGCGTTTTAGCCAATTATGATGTATTCACGAAACACTTGTAAGGGATGATAGCGTTGATGATTTATCTTGAATTCGAGCGAGAGTGAGCCTGCATTATATTCACGTGTAGCGAGTGCGGTCAGAGCTGCAAATGAGGTGCTGTTTGTTTACTCTTCTGCGCATAATAGCATCAAATGAATAAAAAACACAAAATATTGACCTGTGTTCTGTTTTCTATCATGTGCCCTGCACGTTTGTGATGACATGAGATGAACACAAACGCACCTGGGTTCGATAGTATCAAGCTGAGTGTGAAACCAAACTAACACTGCAGGAGGCGATCGGGTTCGGACCCCAGCAAACGTGCCCAGTATGAAAACGCCCTAAATTAATCGGTTTCTGATGCAGTAAAACTTTTTTGATATTTGTTGCAAACAGATCCGTTGAAACATATTACGGTCATATGCAATGATAAATTTGGTTTAGTTGCACTGAGATCATGGTCAAACAGTCAGTGTTAAATGAGGTCTGTAACTAGAGGTGCACCGATTGACCGGTGTTCTGCCAATTTATGCATCCCTATCAAATTTTCCATACAAAACAGGACTAACCCCTCCCCCAACCCAATCACAACACGAGGGTAGCACAAATTTATGGGTAGCATAAATTGGCAGAACACCGGCCAGAAACCGGAATCTGCCGGTTCCCCATCGAGAGCGGTCTCTCGACATTGCGGAACTCCTCCCTTCTCACCTCTCCTGAAGTCTTATTGGATAACGCCAGTGAAACTGGCCAGTTGTCGTGCTCGCGAATGTATTTACTGGCGACCAGACAGTATAAATACAGTGCACAGCGACAATACCTCAGAATCTTCTCTTTCACGCTGCCATCGTTGATATCGTCAGAAGCTTCTTCATCCGATGGCCGCCTTCTGTTGTCTTTGCGCGGGTCCCATGGACCCGCAGGATACGCACGAGCATTGCATCGCCTGCCTGGGCCTAGCCCACGCTGAGGCGGCGTTCGGAGAGTCTGATTGCGCGCACTGTGCTGACCTGCTGGCGCGTGTCTTGAGGACTCGCAGGAATGTTGCTCGAGGATTATTCGGGTCGAGGCCCACTGCCGCCAAAGGGCCGCT
This sequence comes from Triplophysa rosa, assembly GCF_024868665.1. NCBI lineage: Eukaryota > Metazoa > Chordata > Actinopteri > Cypriniformes > Nemacheilidae > Triplophysa > Triplophysa rosa. The sequence continues at coordinate 12,739,344 of NC_079897.1, read as the reverse complement.
GGTGGGCCCACCCATGCCACGTGGTGGCGGCGACGACCCGGCTCAGGGCCGCCGTCCTCTGCCGTCGTCTCATTCCCCGGTCATTTTCACTGAGGAGAGCCGGCCGCCGCCAGGCTGCACCGAAGAGGAGTACTCCTTTTTTCCCTGATGTGCACAAGCACGTGGTTAAGTCGTGGACGGCCCCTCAATCGGCGCGAGTCCACGCTGCCACACAGGCTATGTTCGCCCACGTGGACGGGGCGGAGGCCCACTGTTATACCCGCATGCCGCCCGTGGAGGAGACCCTCGCTGTACATCTGTGCCCCTCCTCCTCTTCGCTGAGCGCGGGACAAGGTCTGCTGTCGAAGCCGTGCAGGTTTACCGCCCACCTCGCCAACAAGGCGTACACCTCCGCCGGGGAGGCAGCCTCCGCGCTGCACTCGATGGCGGTTCTACAGGTCTTTCAGGCGAAGATTCTGCAGGCGCTGGATGGGGGCGCCTTGGATGCGGACGCTGTGAAGGACCTGAGGGCGGCGACGGACTTTGCGCTGATGGCGACGAAGCGCACTGCACAGGCTATCGGCAGGTCGATGGGCTTCATGGTCGTCCTTCACCGCCATTTGTGGCTGACGCTGGCGGACCTCAAGGACGCTGACCGGACGTCGCTGCTCAACGCTCCCATTACTCCCTCTGGTCTCTTCGGGGATGTCGTGGAGTCGGTGTCGGAACGCTTCGCGGAGGCGCAGAAGCGCGCAAAAGCCATGAGCCACGTGCTTCCTCGCCGTTCGTTGCAGCCGGCGCCGAGAGCGAGATCCTCGTCTGCTTCGCGCTCTTCCCACAGGCCGGCTAAGCAGCCCGCTGCCGCGGCTTCGGCTCCCCGAGATCCTGGGCCGGACGTCCGGCCTAAGCAGTGGTCTGCCCCAGCTAGGAAGAAGTACGGGCAGAAGAAAGGTCATCGAGGCGATAGCGGATCGTCTTCGGCTGCCAAGCCACCTACCTGACGGGTCTGCAGAGAGAAGGGGAGAGTTCGTGAGCGGACCGGTGCTCAAGCGGCGCCGTTTGCATCTTGTTTCCCCCGCTGTTGCGGGCGATTGTTGCAATGCTCAAAATGTTGTGTGTGTACATGTATTAAAAGCACTTACCTCCTCACAAAAGGAGCTCTCTCCCCTTCACTCACACCACACTGTGTCCCCTGCCCTGCCACGGTGCAGCGCGAAGCCACAGTTAGAATATGTTATAACCGGCATCCCCTCGCCCACGGGAGCGGCGGCCGGAGCCTCACGCGCTTCACATTCCCCCGCCAGTGCAATTAGCCTCGCGAGGGCAGAGCGCGTCTCCGGAATATCAGCAAGCTGTATCGCCCGAGGTCATTCGGCCGCTATGCATGTTTCTGAGTGCGTGGAAAGCCATTCCGGGTATCTCTCTGTGGCTGCTAAATGTGATAGAACACGGGTATTCCCTTCAGTTCAGACGCAGGCCCCCCGCTTCAGCGGAGTTGTCCCGTCACTCACATTGCCGTGCAACGCTCCGGTGCTGAGACAGGAGATTCACAGCCTGCTCGGGAAAAGAAAAAGCGGGTTCCTCCAAGCGAGGTAGAGTGCGGTTTCTACAGCCGGTATTTTGTGGTGCCCAAGAGAGATGGCGGACTCCGTCCTATTTTGGATTTGAGACCCATCAACCGAGCGCTTCACAAGAGGGCGTTCAGAATGACTACGCTAAAACAGATCCTGGCGCAAGTTCGTCCCGGGGACTGGTTTCCGATTCCAAGCCGATCTTCTGTTGCCCGTGATGCGGGCAAGAACGTCACAGCCGTCAGTACACTCAAAGCCGCAAGTAAACATGTAAACGTGCGCGCGCAGAGCCTGTCTTTCACGGCTCGTTTATACTCGCATGTGGGTCCACCGTACCGCGAGTCTCTGCTGACTGACGCGCATCTCTCATGTCTCATGTCTATCATGTAGGCCTACTGTACAGACTGTAGTTGATGTCTAGCTTCTCTGTCTACATGGGGTGTGTATGCTAACAGTGATGCTAAACTCTGACACATGCTAAACTCATGTTGAAGTCGTTCACTCTGTGTAAAACAAACGCAAATTCCATTCGACCTGATTGCTTGTCTTACGTTAAAACTGTGGTCATTTCACCTAGGTAAAATGACATTCAACACGACTTCTACTTGTTTTTAAAGATCCAAAATATAAAAAATGAATAAATCAACCAATATATGTGATATATATCTGATTGAGTTCTTCACTAACACAAAAAAACTGCAAATACATATACATCTTTAGAGTAGAATTCACTCATAAGATTTTTAACTTTTTTATTGAAGTTGCAGCAAAAATCAACCCTTTTAATACTACAGACCCAAGATAAAGACAATTTATTTTACATTTCAGAAAAAAATGAAATAAAGCAATGTTAGTATCATAAACAGAAACAGACAAGAATAAAGTTGAAGTATTTTATTGTTATCTTAGACTTTTGTGAGATGAGTACAAAAATGAAAAAGGTAAATTAAGTGACATGTTTAGTTATATTTTATTATTTGTACTTCTTTTCAGTCACAGAGTTCTTCAATTTAAGAGTTGTTTGGGAAAGAGAAGATTCTGTAATTTAATGCAGCTTGGAGAACTGCATTTAGGGAAATTTGGGGAAATTGGAATGTTCAAACATTTATGTAATGAAAATAAAAAGAATGTGTATTGAAGAAAAGTTAATATGGTTTTATATACAGTATACTGTCAATTATAGTTTGTGGATAGAAAATCGGAATCTGCAAAAATCGGAATCGGCAGGTTTCACTTGTAATAAAATCGGAAATCTGAATCGGCAAAGAAAATTGCAATCTGTGCATCTCTATCTGTAACTTTAAAACCACAGATGTCTTAGCTCTGACTATTATGCTTCATAGTGATTCACAGACTTGCACAGGCAGACAGCCAGACACACACATAATATTTGACATTAATTCTTGCGCTCTCTGAGCACAACAAACAATGTGTAGGAGTGTTGTTGGACAACACTGAAAGAGCGAGCGAGACAGAACACTAGAGAGTCATGAGGGGAAAACAGTGCTGGAATTTCCCTGGAGTTTGCTGGGAATTCTGTCATGATAACTGAACTGTGAGAATCAAAGACTGGCACCTTAGCTACTCTAAATAAATGACTGGGAAGTAAATGGCTGTTTAGAGGATTTGTCTCTCAGGAGAAAGAGAAGTGTTTTGCGGGAAGTGACAAAACATAAACACAAAGCTGACTGTTTTCTGTCAAACATTTAAAGAGTACATAACGAGATCTTGAAATTGACATTTCATGCAGTGTGTAATGGTTGCCGTGTTTGAAAGTAAGCAGTCTGCCAAGTTGTAAATCCGAAGGTGAATGAATAACGAAGTTATTGGCTTGGAAAAAAGGGAGTCGACTCTAAATCACGCAAACGAGTCGTCCCTAGTCCGATTCGTGAACCGCCGTGGATTTACGTCACTACATATAGTCCCTGCCTACGTTTTGCTCGGACTGCCCGCGAAAACTTCACTCTTCTCCCCCAAACACTGTAGCTCCTGAGCCTCATTCGCGGTAGACCAATCACAGCAGACTAGACCATCTGACCAATCACATCAGACTAGGATAGTGGAAAGGAGGGGATTAGACAGATGAATTGCGGAACAAATCATTTGCGTTTTTACACCTTCTATGTATATAAACTTGTTGTTGGACACTACATAAACCAAAGTAGGACCTTAAAAATCCATAGTTATGTACTCTAAGCATTCAAGTACTTGTCAAGCATCTTTTTCTGAGGCAAACATTTTTGGATGTCCATAATCAACCACGAAAGCACAGGAAATACCCAATACGGCAACAAATAAAAACGCACTATAGGCGTTGTAAGTCCTCAGGCACCTGAGGAAGGAAAAAAATAGCTAATTGTCAGTCACATAAAAGGACAGATTGCTAGCAGAGGATATAAAACACACAGATTGAGATAAAATGGACTATGTTTCTCTACTATTTTTCTGTAAAGAGAGGGTGAGAGAGAGGAGACGAGAGCACTTCAAATAGTCAGTCACTCATACAGTAAACCCTCAGGCCATAGTTCAAGCCCTGACTTGTCTAGTAGACAAAAATATATAATTCTTAAAGCAGCAGGAAATAGAAACTGTATTTGTTAGAACAGGTTGTGTCCGTGAGTTCGTGAGCCAGCACTTTTAATTCCTCTTGGTCTAGTTGGCAAATGCTCACCTGAGGTGCTTGGACCTCGAGCAGGGCTAGCAGCCAACAAACCCATCTCCAGGAGAGAGATAAATCCATCGCTCCTTACTCTTCGCATTAGTTTTTAATTCAAATCCATCTCCAGTATTACTTTCAGGTTGTGGTCTGATTATGACATGCGCTACTATCACATACTGCATAAGTTTTCTTGGTATTAGTCTTATGCATTTTCTGTATGCAGACCAAAAGTGATAACTTCAATAATGAGGTCACATGGCAGTAATGGAGCATACTATACTTGGATACATTTTGCATAATTTAAAGCATATTTTTAAAGAGTAAATATTTTGTGATTTTTTTTAAGTCCTACTTTGGTTTACGTACATGCACGGTGTAAAAACACTTTCATTTTCTAATAATAGGCAGTTATTATTACCTCACTTCTTGACTGACTCATCCGTCTAATCCCCTCCTTTCTGTCAGCCTAATTTGATCTATAGCTTGATCTATAGCTTTCCTGTAGCTCAGTGGTAAGAGCATTGCGTTAACAACGCAAGGTTGTGGGTTTGATCCCAGGGGATTGCACATACCTATGTAACATTGCATTATAGGATAATGCAATGTAAGTCGCTTTGGATAAAAGCGTCTGTCAAATGCATAAATGTAAATGATCTGATTGGTCAGATGGTCTAGTCTGCTGTGATTGGTCTACTCTACCGCATGCAGTGTCGCAAATGGAACGTAGGCGGGCATTACACGGAGTGACGCAAATGTGACCCGGAACTGAAATTAGAACGACAGACGACTCATTCGCGTGATTCAGAGTCGACTCCTTTTTTCTCAATCCAATAACTTTGTTATTCGTTCACTTTCGGCTTTACAACTTGGCAGACTCCTTACATTCACACACAGCAACTAAATAAATCTTAACTAAATTAATTTTAAGGACATTGTAGTGGTTACTCTTTAATTGTAAACGGTATAGTATATAGTCTTATTCTTACTTAACATGACATTTCAATGTAATGTGTAAATGCACTTTAGCTTTGTCAAATTCACCTCATTTGCTGAATTGATGGCTGTTCATTGGTGTTGAATAGCAAACGAATAATGCACAGTCATCTATAATGGAATGGTGTAGAGTTTTGCAGTTCTCAATGAGAAATCGGATACCTTTTGTTCAGTTCTGGGTGTCCACTGTCTGAATAATGGGTGTGGATGAGGGAAAGAGACCATCTGTGTGGAGTTATCCACTGCCAGGGTGATGTTCACAGTGACCGACCTGGCCCTTTAAACCCCTCACCGTTTACATCTGATACAGCCTACAGTTCAAAGTTTTATTCATGATTTCACATTGATTGTTGGCTGTCATATATTTTGGTCAGTGGTTAGAGCATGGCATTAGCATGGGTTCGATCCCAAGGATTGCACATACTCCGATACAAATAATATCATGCGATGTAAGTCGCTTTGGATAAAAGTATCTGCCAAGTGCAAAAATGTAAATGTAATGTAAATGAATCTCACTTGCTGCATATGGACTACAGACCTTCACACAGGTCTTCAACAATGTTCTGACTTTTGAACAGGAGCCTTGTGGAGGATTAAACCATGTGTGTGTTACATTACTGTTAAATTCCACATCACTGTGACTGTGGGAGTCTGAGCGCTTCCTCATGGCTTGCCTTAACATGACAGAGATTACAGGGCACTGCGACAAAGAACCTCATACAACACACAGGGTCCTAATGCTCATCACGTTCAGCTTGTTGCTCGATAATGCTATCAAACCACTGTGGCGTGAGCCTGGGTATTGAGGAGAAATTGGAAGAACTTTAGCAGAAGATGTGTTTTGGAATTTTCAATGGAAATTTGATGAAATCTCTGATGAAATCACTATCACAGTTTCACAGATGGGTTAGATGGCCCAGTTAGGCTACATGACCCAACCAGAAGTTTGTCATGTCAGGGGCAGGTTTGGGCCATTTTTTAAAATGTTAGATGTCATCCAGTAGGTGTATATAATAACTTGCTGTCTTTAGCTGGACACAATTTGAGTAATTTTGGATATTTTATAAAGATAACTATTCCTTTAAAGCTGTCAGTTAGTGGTCGACCAATATGAGTTTTTTAATGACTGACACCGATATTAAAAAGCACGTTGGGCAATAATGGGCTGATATAACACAAATGCATTGCAGTAAATGAGAGACATACAGAAAATTGGTCAAACTAAATGAACAACTATTTTGTATTATGTGGCTAATTAGTAGCATGTAGCTTAGCATTAAAACAGACTTGAAACCCCTTGGTGCACCGTGCTCACACAATATTACGTAAATCTCGTACAGTTAAATGGGCCAAATATGAATAAAATATATAGGAATTTAAATGTGTTATTATTAGTACATACCAGAAAATATTTGTATCATCCACCTCACATGACCCATTATACTGTGGTCATTTTACGTGCTATATAGCTGCCGAACAGAAAAAAATATTACCCGATTGTAAAAATGTAAGCACAGATAATTAAAAAATGACAAATATTGACCCAATATATCAGCTGCAGTGATATAGCTGTTAGTATAACTACACTGTCAGTATTCTACGCAAACATAATGAAAACATTTGATCTCAACATGTTTCAGTATTATTCTGAGCTGTAGAGAGAGTCCACAGCATGCAAACCCGAGCTTCCATGACCTATGTGAAGAGCACATACACTCTTAAAAATAAAGGTGCTTTACAATGCCTTAGAAAAACGTTTTTTGTCTAATGGCTGGAATACACTGCAAGACTTTTGCTCAGATTTTCAGTCTGGAGTTGTTGCAGAAAGTCTGCGCCAGTCTGCAGATTTTATCATGTATTGTTTTCTATGCAAACGTTCAAAAAATCTGCAAGTGTATGATGTCTAGTTTTTTAATAATCTGTTCAGATTGTATTCCAGCCTTAATTTGTTCCATGAAGAACCTTTAACATCCAAAAAACCTTTCTGTTTCACAAAAGTTTCTTTGTGGCGAAAAAAAGGTTCTTCAAAAGGTAAGAAAGAGATGGTTATTTTAAGAAAGCATCTTTATTTTTAAGAGGGTACACTGCCGCTGAAGCACACCATACAGCGTTTTGACCCTACCGGGAATTGTGCAATGATAACAGACCCTGTGTTGAACTAAAGTGTAACTTTACATTCTTTAATGGGTATGTGTGTGTTGGTGAGGAAGTGAAATATGTGTTATGAACCAGATTCTGTGCACGTAATTAATTTCACACAGTATTTTTCACTGCCGTCTGGCTCATATATAATTCACAAGCTTTTGGAGCTGTTTGCTGTATGGTTAACACAAAGTCTATCTGGTGTGATTCACGTTTCACATGCACTTTACTTTACCCATCACACACGCATGCACGCACACACTCACACACTAAGTGTAATGAGTCCACAGGGGAGAGACCTTGACTATAACATTCACCCGTCTGCTGTGAAGATGTTGATCATTTCACATCACTAACACCACTCACATCCTGCTTCACCTGAGCCTGAGTTCACTTTTCTTCTAACTTCTAACAGGAAGTTAATATCGTTGTGCCTCAACAAAATATAATTTCATTTTGTCATTTCCTCTCAGCCTTCTTCAATATGAATGTTAGGTCAGATGGGTCACACAGATTTAAGGAGACACAGAGGGACTAGACTCGAACAAACAAGGGATCACCTAACATAAAATTGCTTCATTTCATCAGCACAACCACAAAAATAATTAGTCACAAAACATTGTGCTTAAAATATATATAAAATTGTATCTGTCTTTTACCTTGTATTTTTTTCAACCTGTCTCCTCTGGGTTGGATCATCTGGATTGGATGTTGTTTTCTCTTTCTCTACGACTTACTAACAGATAAAAAAAACCTGTAACGTGAGGCAGGCCCGCTGTGAGTTTCTTTTGAAGATCGAGATGTTTCATCTTACCTCTCAGCTTGCCTCGTCTCTGCCTCTTTCTGATCCTGGTCCTTTTTCGATTCTCAGGGCTGGCGGGTAACGACTGAGGTGCCCTTGAGCAAGGCACTTTACCCCTACTTGCTCCCCGGGTGCTGCAGTGATAGCTGCCCACTGCTCTGGGTGTACGTGTGTTCACCACTTGCTGTGTGTGTGTTCACTACTCTCTGGATGGGTTAAATGCAGAGGTCACATTTCGGGTATGGGTCACCATATCTGACTAATAGGTCACTTTCGCAATTCACAATTCAATTCTTTCACAATAAATTGGGACCCTTGTTACATGTCATGAGACAACTATGTCCCCCTCACTCCATGCCGTTACAGTGTTCCAGGCACCTGCAACCTCTTGTTTACCATACTAGAGCTTTAAAATCTTGGCCACATCACCGCCAAAAGAAAAGTAAAGTCAGCTCTAAGTGTACAGAGCATGTTGGTTTATGCTGAAGGGAATGCGTCTCATGGTGCCCTGCTGCACTGAAACTGATGTTTAACGCACACAATGAGTCATATGTTCTGTCTGCTATGTACACAAGACTCTTTACAGAAACCTGACCTTTACATGGAACGCGAGATGATTATTAAGGAGTAATGTCCAAGTCTTGGCCTTTTCTTGATGTGACTGTAGCAGCAGATTTGTGGGTTAGAGGTATTTTAAGAAACAGCACCATGGTAACCACTGTAGCCTTTTTCTGCTTGTTCTGTCATGGGGTTATGACTAATGTCAAGGTCTCAGTCTGTATCACAGATTTCTCTCCTGCCTATAATTTAGCACATATATACGTATATGGGTAGTTGATAAATAAAGCGTAAATGTGTCATGATGTGACAGCAACCAAAAAACTAACAATGAAGATATATTTATCTTATGCTATTTTATACTATAAATATTAATAATATAAAATAATATATTATAAATAGGGATTTTACTGTAAGATAATACCTTGGTATAAAGTCCACAGTGCAATATATATTGCAATATTTAACATGCCAAATGATGACTTGGAAACGTGCCATAAGCATCCTCTTTTGTTTATCCTCTAATCGTAGCTTTTGCTTAGAGGTGTGACTTATAGTATGAGATGGGTCAGATGACTTAAAAATCCCTTTTATAAAATAAAATGATTCCAGCAGAAAGGTAACATCTATTATTTTTCTAACATTCTCTATGTTAGGCCCAGAAGACCAATCGTTTCACACAGTCATGTAGGAATGCAGCGATTACTGAATTTCACTATTAACCGCGCTTAAAAACATCACGGTTAATTAATCGTAAAGGCTCTAGATTAACTATGACAGAGAGACCAAACAGCGAATCTTACATGTACATTCACAATCAAGGCTGTAGAGGTGACAGTTGGGCTTTCAGTGCTACGTAAACAAACAAAGCGCCATGTAAGTTAACGGAGTCGCACACCGGACAAGAAGCGTCGCATCGAGAACAGCTCACAGGACACGTACATTCTGTATGCGCAAGCTCAAATTCAAAGTCTACTTCTGTTGCAAGTTGAACCAATTTAACTTATTTTGATGTTATTATTTAGCGAATAGGCTCCATATCATGTTGATAAATCCATTATTGTTTGCTGTAAACGAAAATAGTGGTGGGAAAAAAGCATGTGTTCAGTGGCGCTAGCTCTTAAAGGTACAGCAGCATAATAAATATATCTATTTTAATGCTCACCAAACAACAAAATACAAAGACAAAACACTCACTGCTCCTGAATGATCAACTTTAATAACTTAAATATGGTTTGATCTATATATCATTATACTGTGAAGACTATGAAGTGTTATTTTACATTTGACTCCTTTGTTCAGTTTCTGTACCTATTAACCACAGTTAGACCAACCTGAAACACCTAAAAAGCACTGTTCATTTTATGTGTGTGTTTGCTTTATTACATTTATTTGTGCTATTGCTCATAATTTGATAATTTGTTCTAATTTTATTACTAACTGATTGACTATTACTATTAGAGTTAGGCTAATAGTTTTATGGCATTATGAGCTTATTTATTAAGATGGCATAGGTTAAAAAAGCAAACTAATAACTAGACATTATTTATTTATAACTTTTTGTGGTGGGCAAGTACAAATTTTGTCAGTGCCAGTAAAAATGTGGAAATTAATGAATGCAAAATAACCGTAATCGTGCAACCGTGATTATTCCTCAGACTATATAATCGTACCAACAAAATCTATAATCGTTGCATAATACTGAGACAATTTTGCTATTGCGATAACACGATATCGATAATATTGTTACATCCCTAATTATAAACAGTTCTGCCAAACCTCCTTAAATGTTTTCCCAAAGGTGAACAGTTTATACTCCAAGTACAACGCCACCATATGGATAGAGAGTTTTTAATTCATGCTCTCACATCCCCATACAGTTGCCCAATAGGGTTTCATTAAAAATGCATTACTTGGACAAGTTTTTTGGGGCTCACATGCATGCCTCAAATTTTTATTTAGGTAAAGTGACTTTGGGGATGTCTCCTAGACTTTACTGTACCTAAATAAAATCTCAATTACTTGTCAGTCGCAACCATTACGCAAAGGGCCCCTCTGTTCCTGTCAGAAGATTATTTCTTATAATGACCTCACTCAGGAGAAGCTAGACACAGATCAGGCCATGTAAGACAGAATTATTAATGCCAGATAAACCCCAGATTGCTCATGAATGGTTGCCTTTGCCCACAAGCGGACACCTGCTCTGTGTCTCTCACGGCCAGAGAGAGCTGCCAGCACGACTGCTTGCAGGAAATTGACGCTCTTTTTCAGCTGTGCTGTGCTGAGCACGACCCTGTGGACGTGCCAGGCCAGACTATGAAGTCCAATCAAATGTCGAATTTCCAGTTGAACTTGACAGCAGTGAATGTGTGTATTATGTCCTTCAGTTCACATCAGACTATAACATTGTATTTTTCACATTAGTCCATCTAATACAGGCAATACAGATGTTTTAGAGTAACAGCTGCCATAAAGACCAGCCAGTGCTGGCAACTCCTCTTAGTGCTTTTGTTTCTCTTGCATGTAATGTGCGGCAGTGTAAGCGTGTGTTTGTATCGGCGGGTCAGACCCTGTTATGTAAAGGGCCCCACATCACATAGCCTGCTTTACTTCAGTGGACTGTAGCCTGTTTGAAGTTTGCAGTGCAATGGAAACTGTTATGGGTGAGGTCCGGAGGGCACGTCTGCTGATGAAAAGCTTTACGCAAAGCTCGCTGATGGTTTTGGACCTGGGAATCCTGCTTGTTTACAGTGAAGAATGATATCATCACAGTCGTTGGCAGTCCTACACACATTTCCAGTTATAATGCGCAGTCTGTGCTGGCGTACAAAGCTGAACTGTTATGGGCTCGCCGAATGATAATTATGACTTTCACTCCAATCGCCATTTTGCGGGGACTAACACATGTTGTCACATGCCTTTTGGTATCTTTTTGTGTACTGTACCCCTGCAGTATTTCATTCCATGTCATGCTTATTAAAGTATTGAACTGCAGTCCTACTTTTCGTTTGTGCGGCATAGAAACCTCATAGCAACTCTCACTCACAATACTCTAGCATTCGTGTATCAATATACTAAAAAGCACCAAGAGAATATTTGTAATGTCAAAAAGGCGCGTAATAAGCGCTGTGTAAAAGACAAATCGGCTATTGCACACCAGACGTGCACATTCTGTACCCAAAAGCTCAAGTTCAAAGTCTATTCCTGATACAAGATGGGCCAGTATTAACTTATTTCTTATGCTATTTATATTAAATAATTGGTGGTCTTTAGACATTAATCAATATATCGGCACCATATCGCGCTGGTATATCTGTTGTTGTTTTCTTGTACCAGTTTATTTATGTGGTAGAATCGGGTAACCTACTTTATGAAGACTTTCTTTGTATTAATGCATTGGTTTTTTACATTAATGTCAAACATTTAAATGTATCTTGCAGTCTAGGATGAAGTTTTTATGTGTATTTAAGGCAAATTTAGTTAAATATCATGTAAGGATTTTGAGTAAAATGATCATGTAAGGATTTTGAAAAATGAGCTTGCTATGCATAAAATAGCTGCTTGGAGACGTTGCAAAAGCTTTACATTGAAAAGTGTTCTGTGTTTATATTTCTCCTCTGTTTATTTTATTGTCCCCATGTTGTTATTCTTTAACCCTCATTGGGACTAGAGGTCAGGAAATGGGCAGGAAATCATGTTAAACTAAATTATAATCTGCTTCACGACAGCTAGAGTCGCTTTGCTGTTTTATCAGTGGTGAATGTTCTGGGAGGTTTGTGTGATTTATGTAAAGATCTCCAGCGATCAGATTAGACTGAGCGTTTGCTTTCAAAGAACTGTCACTGACCTAATTGGGCCTGCAACCAACAACTCTAGCTGTTCAGGAAACGGCACCGCCCAGCAGCCTGCCTTCGTATCAGATACGTTCTTGCCACGTCTAAAAACAGATAAAGAGTCGATGGCATTATCTTAATGCCAAACATGTAATCCATATCTTCAAAATCTAGTTTAAAGATAGAGAAAAAGATGATAGAATAGGGAGGGGACGTGGTGGTCGACTAATTGTACAGTAAACAATTTATCCATGTTATGTCTATTGTAAGTTTTCTTAGAATCTATGTATAGTTAGCTTGCTGTGCTTTAGTTAAAAACATCTACATCACGTGACATAATGTTGTCATGCACATCCCTGGCAGAAATAGCCCTTTATTAGTCTTAAGGCCAATGTTACTATCTCATCTCCCAGCCATAGCCATTTCAAAAGGAAGCATGGGTCTGGTCTCAGTACAGTAGGGATTGGCCGCCCTTATGTGCACTTCTAGTTTGCTGATCAACAAAGCAGTCACTGTTTAGCTGAAGGACAGAGATGGCAATGTTTGCTTTTAACGCCCCCCGCCCCCCCAGGTTTGATTAACCATGAAAATATGAGGTGTATGGTACAAAATGGACAAAACACTAAACTTTAAAGGTTTTTTTTGGAATTAAAACCATAGGGAATATAAATATAGCAAAATAAAGCAAATACTGACTACAATTTATTATGTAATACTTTGCAGCCGTTCTTCTGAGACTTGTGTTTTGTTTTTGCCAAGCCTTTTTAAATTCTTCCCTTCTTAAAATGCAATGTGTGCAACCTAAATATAGCATTTTTAATGCATTATTAATAAAAAAGCTAGGATGTTCAATTCATTCACTTTTAGCCATGACTGTGAAGATATTTATTCATGTTAAATAATGCTTAATATTTTTTTACCTATACCCTCTGGGACTCTAGAAGGTCCATATTCTTGCTGCATAATATAATAGACATTCTTTATGTGAAACATTGTTTAGGTGGTTTTGTAAGCTAAATGCTTGCGACATTCCATCAACAGACCTTATCAGCTCAAGTGGGAATGAGAAAAGATAACAGAGACATACACATGTAGATAGCGGTTCCTCCCATGATTCTCTGCACTGATAAACGGCCGCAGAGGTCTGCCGCAGCGTCTCGTACATCAGCTGCTCAGTCAGCAGGTTTCCCGCCTTCGCTCCGGGTGAATTGATTGGGACAGGCCAATTTTCTCCACAGACATGGGGCTTATAGTACATAACCTGTTTTTTTCCCGGAATATGACTGGAATGACAAGTAATTAGTGGGAGTGTATCTTTTTCTATTAAACTGTTATATTGGAATATTAACCTCTTGGAGCTGACAAATGACAAAACATCACAATTTAAATGTGTTGTTAGAATACCACAGTGGTTTTAATGATTTTTGCATTGTGTTGAGCTTAATCAGCATAGACAGCATATTTATTGATGTGAAATTATGGCTAAATGATAGGACTATTATTTTCGGCATTCAATCATTTCCATCTGGTTAAATCTATTCAAACCATTAACTCAGAGTCAGCAATTCATTTGTTCACAGTGCGACATTTCATGGGTTCAAATGTTTTAGTAAATGTGACCTAGAATTGTAAGACAGCACTGTACATATAAGATGACTGTTATTCTGCTCTTCACATCCTTTGTTTTATTTGTATCAGATTAAATGTTATTGCCAATGTCATTTAATAACCACCAAGTTTCATTTATGCAGACACATTCAATAAAGGCTGTGATTGGGCTTTTATGTAGTTACACCATGTTGGTTTAATCTTAAACTCAGACCTCTAGAGAGATGTAATGTTGTCCTTTTTAATACCTGCTTCATAATTGTGCACATACATCTCTTTGTGCGTGATGTGCTGACTTGCGCCTCAAGCCTTCTTGGCACTGTTGCACTTCATTACATCATGTGATAAGAAATGTCAGGCTTTTATTACAGGTTTGATCTGATTGCAGTGTATTGCTTGAATGTCTAGAAAGCATGAATGAGAATTATTAGTGCTGCGACAGGAAAGAGCCCATTGAGACTGAAAAGTGAGATTCACACTCAATCGCCAATGCAGTGCACATATGGAGCAATAGGAACAGATGTTGTATAAATTATTTTACCCCTGTCAGTGGGACCTGCTTAAAAGCTAGTTGTGGTAGAAAAATGAAAATTTTCTACAACGAATATAGGCAAGAGGATATGATGCAATGCTTCAGGTTTTCTGTTCTTTAAACCCATGAATATTATGTATCCTGAGGCAAGGAGTGACAATGCAAATATATGACACATTATCTCAACGCTACATTGATCGGATGGTAACAAACATGTAGTGAACCTTTCTTTGGTGGAATAGACAGAAAGGTCTAGGAGGAATCATAAATGAACATTATGGTAGCCTACTACTTGCTAGCTTCTCAGACAGTGAGCATTGTTGTTGTGAGATGTGGAGGTTTTTAGGACCCTGCCAGGCTCCCGTCATGTGTAGGATTAGTCATGTCTCGCTGTCTGCTCCCCCCCCCTCCCCCCCCCCCACAGTACGGCTGTGTAAGTAGGTTAATGTGAAGAGCCAGAGGGAATCCTACACACACACGCACACAATGACAAGCAGTAGTCCTACATTACAATGCAGACTTGTATAGAGAAAACGTGCACAAAACTGACTGTAACACACAGCATGGATATGCTGAAAAATTTATTGAGGCCTGTAGGTGATCATAACCTCTCTGCAGGTCTGAGATCTGTGTGTGTGAATGACCACAGTAACTGCAGGTCAGAAGGACAGATCCTGCTCTAGTAGACTCGCACACAGATCGCAAGAACAGCAGGTTTCAAATTGTGCTTTCCAGCGTGATTTTAGAAAAGCTCTTGGCTAAGATTTCAGGTGATTTCCTGCTCTCATTGTGAGGCAGTCATTTTAAAGGTGTGCTGAACTGGCCGTTTTTATTATTTTATACTGTTGTCTGAGGTTTACTTATGACGTCCGCATGGTTTTTACATTCGATAACATCAGAATCAATAAGTAATAGGCTATTTTCTACCCTGGTTTTGAGGCCGTCTGGTCAAACGCTCTGTTTTAATGGGCGTGCCGCATTGAAGACTTGGAAGTAAACGCCCACTGCTATGATTGGATAGCAGTTTGTGTAGTAAACTTAGTTGGAGCATTCTGTGAATTTGGTTAGACACGTAACGTTAGGTCACACATTATCAGGACATATCAAGCGACCTCGTAACAAAGCAATAGTGACATATGGTACAAATATGTTTTACTCACATAAGATTGCTGCGCAATTCCTGTCGGATCCAATATTGACTGCACAGCACTGCTTTTTAATTTTAGTCTCTCCGCAAATCCAGCGCCTTGTTCACAATGTATCCATGGTGAAATGACGCGAACAAATGCTCAATGTTTCACCCACGTGAGCAGGAACGTACTTAAAAATAAACTTCAACCACGCATTCCTAATATCAGAATCCGTAGGAAGCGACTGTGTTCTTCCACAACCAGGCGCTGCACAATGTTACACGTTTGTTGCTTGGTCGCTCTAAATAAAAATAACAGTGAAAGAAGTCCTCACTTTTGCACATATGACACGGGTCTAGCCACTTTCGAGAGCCCTTCGCTAAAGTGACAGCGTTGCCAGATCTTCACAGAAAAAATAAGCAAATAAAGACAAGACAAAAACAAACCAGATGCAGATTGTTTATATATTTTACAAGACAAAAAATTCGTAAAATCTGCAACAGACCATTTATTAAGACCTAAGTGCCGAGGCTTTTTGATCTAAGACCAAACAACAAGCATTAAAGCGCTTATTAATAACAAACATGGCAACACAGCAAAAGAGCGCTGTGTGATGTAGCCTTGCAAGCATAAACACAACACAGCGCATATCAGCAGTTTAAACTGACGGACAAAACGAATCTTTAGCCGAAATATATGTCGCTATGGTTACCAGTTTGTCAATCATCACAAATGTGGGAGTGTGTACTATATGTGGCTAAAGTCATTCGCGAACCAGTGGGCGGGGCTAGAGAAGTAGTCGTTGATATTTTTCTGTGGAGGCGGTGTTCAACGTATCTATGATAGATATGTGCATTCCAGGACCTGGCGTTCGCTGAGCCTGGTGTCAATAACAATTGTAATTTCAGTAACAAGGGCGTTTTCAGTTCTGACACTTACAGGATGTTCGCTTGAATACGATTCCCTCTTATACAACAAAAGCTCGGGTTAAAATTGAGGTCTTAATTCATTGCCCCTTTGAAGGATAAGCGTAAGTGCTTCGAGCTAAATAGAGGTCTGAAGGGGCGGTCACACTAGATTTTGTCTTCTGTTCACTTCCTCTCATGTGCATGTTGAATGTGGGAGAATGATTGCGTAGGCATACGAGTAGAATTATTTTGTTGTGTTTTAAAGTTCAGGTTTGGTGAACTGTCCTGTCGTGTTTGACCAAAGGAGGCTGAAAACATCACGGGTTGATTTCTAAACTCATAGTTCGTACGAAAAATAAGTTGCGATGGTGTTTTCTTTTGAATTGTGACATACATCCAGTGCTGGAAATGACCACAGATTCACTGGAGGGACAGTATACAAATGTTTAACACTCACCATCAATTTTTGATCAATTCTGCCTTTTAAAACTTGAATATAGCACTCATATTGTCTTTCAGCATGAAGTAAAAAGTGTTTTCAGTCTAAAAGTTCGGTTTGGTTATAAAAAATATATGTTACATGTACTGAATTGATTTAAGAAACCTGAAATGGGGGTTAGAAATCTTTTCAGAGGGGGTTGTGTCCATCTTTTAGTCTCTATTTTTCTTCATCTTGCCTGGAGTCATTTTGTGAGGCTACACGAGCACCCTGCTGCTTGGCTGAGTTTTTGGCAGGGTTTTAATGCCACCAGCTAAAAGTTTTTTGTCCGGGATGAGATGGGGTGAATGTCTCCATGGCGACAGGATGAGGAGGGGGGAGGAAAGTGGTGATGAGAACGCAGGTTTGACGGCGAGGATAATCAGAGGCCATGTATGCATGCAGTCAAGAAGAACAAAACCTAATCCTTGTTCTTAAGGGAGTAAATTAGGATAAATAAGTGGTAAATTAACCTGAACCTCCCTAAAAATGTATTTACTGGTACCATTGTTGTACTTTTTATTTATTGTTTGTTTGTTTGTTAAATGTAAAGTTTCTGTGCTAGCGGCAGTAAACAGCATGCTGTATGTGTCATAGTCACAGATGTTCTACCAATTTAGTTTACTTCATAATCACAAAACAGTCAATAATGTTTTTTAACGGTTTGGGTTTTATTTTTCTTAGTGTTGTCTTGTCCACAGCTGTGTTAGGTCTAGACACTTTACGTCCAATAAAACAGTGTTTAAAGATTTTTAGGAACCACAAAGTTCATATATGTGGAAGATGTATTTTGCCAGTTTCAAAAGTCAAATGATGCATGATAACATTTCCCATTTTATTGACCTTTATTTAAATTATGGTCTCTATAAACAGAAAACAAGGAAGCCACATATCACTTTTGTATTGTGTGAGTGAATAAAAATTAACATAGATTATCGGAGTGTGTGTGTGTGTGTGCGTCGTGTGCGTGTGTGTGTGTGCGTGTGCGTGTGCGTGTGTGCGTGTGCGTGTGTGTGTGTGTGTTGTTAGTAAGGGTGTATCCATCATTACTGCATGCTTTGGTGCTGCCATCTGGAGATGCTGAGAGATGATTTGCCACAGCGATGGAAAGAAACACACACGCGCACACACACACACAAATTAAACACGTTTTCAGATTGTTACAATGGTGATATATTTCCTGTAAAGAGTGATCAGTTTTAGTTTGATGTGTCTGTGATGTAATAGAGGCGTGAGTTCTGCATGTGTAATATCCTGTTCTGTCTGTGAAATGAAGCTGAGCTCATTGCCTCTCGGCTATGTGTCTCCAGAGGTAAACGCATAACTGCGTGCCAGTCTTAATACGTCTCTTTCTTTCTGTGCTTTCATTTCATGTTGCTCTATTTTCAGTATCTCTTTTGCTTCTTTTCCAAATCCTGAGCATCCCTCTGGAGTCAGGCTGTAGTTTCTTATTCAGTGTTCTACTGGATCAAGATTGTGTCAACACTTAGTTTTTGATGTTCACAGTGGTCTATAATAGAGTTTTTATGTATTTATTTTTTTCACACACACGTCTTTATGGTAAGCATTATTATTTCTGAAGCTCATAGCCTCATACCTTCCCATAGGGTTAGAAATGTGTTGGGAGTTTTGAGCACAGATCTTTCTGCATTTTTTTACTTTAAAGGGATAGTTCACCCAAAAATTAAAATTCTCTCATCATTTACTCACCCTCAGGTTGTTCCAAACCTGTATAAATATCGTTGTTCTGCTGAACACAAAGGAAGATATTTGGAAGAATGTTAGTAATCAAACAGATCTCATCCCCAATTTACTGCCATAGTAGGGAAAATAAATACCATGGGAGTCAATATGAGATCTGTTTGGTTACTGACATTCTTCCAAATATCTTTCTTTGTGTTCTAAAAAATGCTGCGTTTCTTCAACTTAGTTTTGGGTCAACCTCAACCGTTGGGTTATAAATTACTGGGTTGTTCCAGCCCAAAATTATGGGTTATTTAATCTGGAATGCTGGGTTGTTTTAACCCATTGTTGGGTCAAATATAAACATTTTCTAGGTTAATTCTAGGCGTCTACTCTCGAGCGTCTGAAATGTCTTTGGTCCAGCACCTGGATTCGTTTGGCCACCCAGAATCAAGATAACAGCTAACAGCGTCGTCTTTTTTGGTCCTTGGGCCAACCAGAATCACGTGTTCTAAACGTCATGTTTGCGCCCATGAAAAGCATTGCTGAAAGGCCAAGTGAGGGACGAACGCAAAGTGTCGTCTCGGATAAAGAGAAAATGGCGTTGATATTTATTAGGGCTGGGTAAAAAATGTAATGATTTTAATCGATCTTCAATTTAATTAAACAATATCTAATTCTTAATGCGTGTGCTTTAGTTCAAGGATATCTGTATTTCACCTATCTTCCTGAAGATGCCGCAATCACTCATGCTGATACATTTAAAACAAAACAAATTCAAATAAAAAGTGGGAGAGGGGGGCGGATCATGGCGGAAGCTCACGGTAGCCAATGGACCCCAGCGCCGGCTAAATTAAAGTCTGATGTGTGGAAGCACTTTATGTTTAAAGGCAATGACGGCAAAGGTGAGGTCGACAAAACAACTGTCGTTTGAAAGTTGTGCCCGCAAGAGCTATGATTTTTCAACAACACAACAAACCTACGAAACCACCTGTTGAGATGTCACACTGACGTGATATCTGGTTCATGCGATTCTGGACAGCAACGGTTAGACGTTGCTTTTGCCTGCAAATTACAGTCAGATTCTCCTCGCACTAAGAAAATAACTGACACTATAGTAATGCTGATTTGCAAGGATTTACGCCCATACGCGATAGTTGAGAACGAGGGTGTCACGAAGTGTGAAGGAAGAACCCAAGCGCAGGCAGCAGGGATGAAGGGGTTAACAAACAGATTTTATTAAACAAAGAAACAAAACAAAGACCCACGATGGGGATAACAGATAAACAGGAAAACAGGATAAACAAGACGAAGACTAACTGACACTAGACTGAATAAACACTTGACAAACTAAACTAAACACTTACTAGGATGACGAAAACAGCAACAACGGGAACAAGAACAGGCAATGACGGCTGACGCTGGACAAGCAACAAGACAAACTGGATACAATGACCGAGCAACAAGACAATGAAACATGAGGGTATTATAAAGGCAAGACAAAGGAGGGATAATTACACAGGGCAGGTGAGGAACATTAGACACGGCAGGGAAGCAATACAGGAAACGAGAGGGGCGCGGCCAATGACAAGACACGAGAAAGCACATGAGAAGTAAAAGCGTAAACAACTCATGGCTTTCTCACATAAAACCTAAGGGCTCCGTCCTGATCCTGCCACACGACTAGAAATACAGAACCAAGAAGGCATTAAACAAACATGGGAGGGGGGGTGGGGCAAAACAAGGGTTCAAAGGGGGCAGTCCAAAGGGGCTGGGGGAATGGTCCTAGTCCCCGATTGCGCTTGAGGGCGCGGAGTTCTGGGGGACTTAGGGGAGGAAGTCCTGGGGGGAACCGCCGACTGGAATGTCGGCGGGACAAGGCTGGGGACCGGCTGGAAGACCGGTTGGAAGGCCGGCTGGAAGGCTGGCTGCTGCACCGGGCTGGATCCCGGCTGCACCGGGCTGGACACCGGCTGGGACGCCGGGTGGATTACCGGCTGGGACGCCGGGTGGATCACCGGCCGGGATGCCGGCTGGATCACCGGCCTGGATTCCGGCCGCACCGGACTGGGTGCCGGTCGCACCGGACTCGATGCCAGCCGCACCGGACTGGATGCCGGCCGCACCGGACTGGATTCCGGCCGCACCGGACTGGACGCCGGCTGCTGCACCGGACTGGGCCCGGCCGCACCGGACTGGATGCCGGCTGCACCGGCGTGGACGCTCCTCCGCTGCGCCTCTCCTCCCTCCTTCTCCGCACCACCGGATCCATAGCCGACCTTGGCGAATCCGTGGGGACCTGAGGGAGTTCCGCAGCGGAGGAGTCCGCCGACGTCATCCGCGGATCCCCCCTCTCCCGCCCGCTACTGGCTCCGCCGTGTCTAATGTTTCCCACCTGCCTTGTGTCATTATCCCTCGTTTGTCTTGCCTTTAAAATGCCCTCATGTTTCTTTGTCCTGTGCTCGTGGATTGTGTGTATGTACTTGCGTTCAGTATGTTTGCATTCAGTGTTCAGATGTCCTCCGTGTTGCCTGTGCCTCTTGTTGCCGTTTCCCCTTGTCACAGTAAGTGTTTAGTTTAGTCTATGTCAAGTGTTGTTTAGTTTAGTGTTTAGTTAGTTTACTCTCTTTACTCTTTACTTATTATTATCTTGTTCTTGTTTACACCCCCTCGTGGGCTTTTGTTTTGTTTATTTAAATAAAAGTCTTTTGTTTAACCCCTTCATCCCCGCTGCCTGCAATTGGGTTCTTCCCCTTTGAAAAGCCCTGACAGAGGGCTTTCACAATCTTATCAATGTTTTGGAGCCGAGATACGCAATGGTGACACGCAAGGAGAGTTTCAGTTACCAGCATATATACTTAAATGTGGATTCCATGCCTGCAAAACTAGCATTTTAATCTTAATAAAAAGTACTGATAACTAATCGATATTGAATATATGATAAACCATATAAATAAGAATCGAATCGAATCGCCAATTTGGTCGCAAAACCCAGCCCTAATATTTATTATTCAGTTCGCCAGTGTGATCGAAGCGGCAATGTTATGAGTGACAGGTGCCAGTCTCCCTTTAGAATTTCCACTTCTAGAGCTCTGCCCTTCTAAGCGAATAAGGCACATGGGTGCGATTGATATTCATCCGAAGTTTCAGTAGTAGAAGCTGTAGTTTACAGATGATATTAATCATTATTTTAGAGACCGATCAATTCGCTTCATAATACATTGAAAAGAGTTTGATAAGATGACATTGATTGTGATGAAATCACTGCTCTAGCAGTTTTCAGTCATCAGTTTTAAATTCTGGACCTGTATACATTCAATTAGTCCTGTTTTGACCAGGAGAGTTTTTCCCACTTGTCAGTTTCACCTGAAGCATGGATTGCTCAGTAGTGAGTGGAGAAGATAAATGATTGAGCCAATTGATGGCCAATGTAGAAATCAGCTGTCAAAGGAACATCTGATTTCCGGGGAAAACCATTTCAATCCAGTCACCTTTGATGCACTTTTTTTTAAGGATGTAATCATTATTACACGCCAATGTCACCTGAAATTGATTTGTGTTTAATGCGATGGTGTCCGCTTGAAGGTAGACTGTGCTTCTTTCTCAAAATCAAAGCATTCCTAATACTTTCTCTCATTCATACACACAGGCATCCACTGTGTTTCCCTCCACCCAAAACCACAATAGCTTAACATACCTGAACCTACGGTTTCCCTGGAGAGCAGCCATCCACACAAGGCTGTTGTTTTAAAGGGGCTTTGGCTTTCCTGAGGGTGTATCGATGTGTTTTCAAAATTAACCCTAAAGTATACTTGAGTCTTGAAACAGAAGTGCCCTTCTGTGTCAATTCAACTAGAGGTCTCCATTTGAAAGCTTTGATTTTGTGGATCGGTGCTGACCGCCCTGACCCCTGGATTTGCCCCGCTTATGAAAGATAAATGAGGTCCATGTGCGAAAACTTGAAATTGATCTTTCTCTGTCTCATCTGCAGGCGTTGGCATCTCATCGGGCTTATCTCCTCAGTGCACGAATCCCCACCAAGGTAAGAAGATTTAGGATGTGGTTCAGTTTTTTCCCAATGTGTCTTTGTCAAAATCGTATTCTCTCTGTAGAATTTGATCTGGGTTGAGTTGTGTTAGGACTGAAATACTAAAACGCATCACACACCTCTATCCCACCTTTAAAGAAATAGTTGCCATCTCTTTCTGCTCTGGGCTTCAGAGGATTAAGAGGAGTTATTTTCGCCGGTGGCCTTCTCTCCACTGACTCTCACTGTAGCCAGAGCTGAAAGTGAAGAGGATCAGTTAATCATGTTATGACATCCCATAATGCCACAGACTAAGGCTTCCTATTAGTGGTAAATGGATCGGATTGATTACTGAACAGCTTAAGTAAATCAACTTGGGCATTGACTGGGTTCACGCAGCTACCAAAGGCACTGCATTGTGCATAAACATGACATGTACCATACACACACGCACACAATCTTACACAAATAAAATGGTTTCTATTCTGAGCTAATTATATTTTCTTACACTTACACACATACAAAAGTGAAAGGCTTTGTTTTTATGTTTATTGAACTCAAATTGTAGGTTCGGTCGGTCTATCAGTATGGCCGACTGATGCCTTCAGATTCACTTTCAAAGCATTTATGTTAAGAAGGAAAACAATGCAGGTCATGTTTTGAAGAGATGGAGCGGCGGCGCTGTGTTTCATATGAAATCTACAGTACTACACACACTTTAAGCACACAAGGGACTCATGATGCTCCCATTTGGTTGGTTTTTTGTGATCACAGTGTGCCCTATGGCACTGTGTGGGCAGTCGTGGCCTGATGGTTAGAGACTCGGACTTGTAACCCAAATGTTGCCGGTTCGAGCCTCAGTACCAGCAGGGATTGTAGGTGGGGGGCGTGAATGATCAGTGCTCTCCTCCACCTTCAATACCACAAGGTGAGGTGAGACCCTTGAGCAAGGCACCGATCCCCCCCAACTGCTCCCCGGGCTCACTGCTCTGGGTGTGTGTTCACTTGGATGGGTTAAATGCAGAGCACAAATTCCGAGTATGGAACACCATACTTGGCCTCACATCACATCACATCACTATGAACAC
The DNA here is from genome assembly GCF_024868665.1 of Triplophysa rosa. Classification (NCBI taxonomy): domain Eukaryota; kingdom Metazoa; phylum Chordata; class Actinopteri; order Cypriniformes; family Nemacheilidae; genus Triplophysa; species Triplophysa rosa. The sequence goes on along the minus strand of NC_079897.1, from coordinate 12,715,353 downwards.
CTAGTACTCTGGTTACTTTGTGTTTAATGTAAACACCCGAGTGAAGAAGTCCTGGTACAATGGATATGCAAAGACACCTGGGTTCATGTTTGGTGCTCTTTTATAGTTACTTATTATAACTGTGAACACGCTTTCTATTGGCTGCTACTGCAACTCATTTTGTTCATAGAAGAACATAGAGAAAACATTTCAGAATTTAGACATACATAATTGACATTTCCAATCTAAGTCATTCATAATACAAGGCATACAAAATTTAAGTCATAAACAAAAAAGTTAGATGTCTATTAGGAAAACTTTGTACTGGTAAGTACAGTAGTAAAACATGGTATGTGTTCACTAGCATGAAATAAATCTGCTCACTACAGCAGTGCCAGCAGTGTGGCACTTGTTTGTGGGGTGTGTCTGTAGAATGTACTGCAGCTGTGAATGTCTTGAATATGGCTTATGATTAATGATTTGCCAAGAATATTGTCATGTATGCATAAAAGTAGTTTGGAAAAACTCTTTTTTTACTTTGGAAATATCTATTTTTAACCTACTATCTGTTAGTAACTTACTGTTAGAGCTGCACGATTCTGGATAAATTGAGAATCACAATTTTTTTTGTTTCAAATAGAGATCGCGGTTCTCTTACGCTTCTGAATGACGGCTAAAAGTAATACATCATTTACTAGAGGTTCTGACAAAAAATAGGCATATAAAAGGTTTATTTAGGTAAGGTAATATTTGGGACTTTGCTTCAAAATGATTACATATTTCATTGTTAACCTATAGCTAGGGCTGTGACGGTGGCCGTGACAACCGCACCACCGCGGTGGTAAAGTGCCATGACGGTGGCGAACTGCCACCGGTGGTAGTGCACGTCACTCTGACAAATATAGGTGTAATAAATATGAGAGTTGCGATAACGATTGCTAGTTGTAACCTTTCAGTTGTGGATGGTTTTATTTAAAAGATTTTACATTAACAGAAATTATTGGCATACGTTTCCGTTGGTGCGTTCGAGCGCGGGCCTGCACGGCAAAACCCAGGTTATTCTGCGGGTTTTGCAATGGATCTTGTTGTGAAATGAACAGATATGTAAAATCAAAACTGGCTATGACCTGCTTGCTTAGTGTCGGAGCGCGCGCAGGTTTTGCCGCGGTTGCGGAGAGACATCTCTTCATTTGCGCTCCTGTGCACATCTTCTGAACGCGCATTTAGTGCAGCTGTACACATTTTAATCTGGACAATGTCAACAAGTAAGTTTCACATCAACGAGTCGGAAAAAGTAAAGTTTTTATGGCAATCTGAATAGGAAAGCCAATGTAGGTTTAAACAGTTTGTTTCAAATGGAATTGTTAAGGACTGTAAGGGTTAATACGCCACTGACTGAAGTTACTGCAACAAGAGCTTTTTTATTTAGTATTTAACTTTCTTATATCGTTTAAGTTTTCATTATTTACTGATGTTTATTTAAATGTTTTATATGCTGTAGTGTGCCGTTTCACTGATGGATTTGCGCGTTAAACATTGACGGATGTTTCATCCTCATTTATTTCAGATATCATATTTCAATTTCAAGTATTTAACAATTTCAAGTATTTAAATAAGGTCTATATTTCTCTTCCACTCGTTATGTGGTTGCTACACGCAAATATAATAATATAAATATTATTTATATAAATATTATATATTTCTCAACCACCGCACCACCGCGGTCGATTTGTCTATTACCACCGCGGTGGTAAAAAACTGCCACCGTCACAGCCCTACCTATAGCTACTATTATAGTGAGGGAATTTTTACAACAAATCCCATAGGTGAACTATAGTGGTAATTTTTTTTAAGTTTTACTTCAAATACAAAAAGTTAAACTTCCTTTAAAGTACTAATCCATTGAAGTAAATGTATATATATGAAATATTTCTACAGCCAAACAAATTCATAAGGTGGCACTTGCAATTAAAGGTCAATTAGCCTGACATCTGCAGACTGCTTAAAGAGGTCTTAAAATAAAATACATTTTTATATCAATTTTTTTCTTTCTGGTTGGTTATGCTGGCAATTCGGGAGGTACCCTGAGATTTGATTGGTTATCATTGAGAGATGGTTGCGGCCCAGAGTCAAGACCTGAACACAGAGGGGAATATGGCCTTAAAAGCATGCAGTGATGCCTGGCTTCACTTTGATGAACTTGACGAAAATACAGTCAAATCCAAGATGTGCAGCGCCAAGCAGGCATACCAGTCTATAACAAGTTAGATTTGTTATCATCTTACACCCTCTATGACGCACACGAGCGGTGCGATGCAATGCGGCAAAACACAATAGAAACCAAAGGCATTTGTTGTGTGTCATCGCGCCGCATCCAGTGGAGACAGAATTTCTGTTTATGTTGGTTTCTAGTTCTTTTGTTTTCAGTCCATTCCAATGGAAGTGCACACTCGCGAGCCTGAAACTCAGCTTCCCTAGGAATGAATTGAAGACGGAGCGTGCGCCAAACGCTCGCCCCAGTAGAAACGCACCGTTATATTTAAACACAAAATGTTAGGTGATACCACTACCAGACAGATGTATAAGACAGAAGTCGTATAAGCATTTTACTGTCAGACACCAACAGATAGAAATGTGACTGCAGAGACGATGACGCTAATGCTGATATTTCTGCTAAATGTTTACTGTATTTTCAAAAACATTGTTTTAATTTAATTATTTACTCGATCTTGTCATAGTTTTATCAACATACATTTTTGTATCAGTGTTGTAATTAAAATCTTTACATTATTGACACGAGGCACACGTCTCGCACCCCGCTCAAGCCCTGCCCCCTATTAATCGAGTACTCGTTTTTCAAACATTTCCAGTAATTGAAATGAAATACGGACAAAAATGCCCATCCCTAGTTCCTCTTGATATGTAGAACAAGAGTATGTTTACACGAGAAAGGTGGAGTAGATAACGGAAACGTTTGTCATTTGCATTTTTTAAAAGTTTAACATACACACGACAACGTTGTCAAAACAATCGGCATTTAAATGGATCTGCGAAAATGAGTAAAAACAGTGTATTATGCATGACAGACCAGTTGGTGATGTCACTTTGTAAAGAAACACTATGAGCCAGCGCACATACGCATATCCAGGTTTAACCCAAAAGTGCTTTTTAATACCCTTTGTGTGTTTAGAATTTGGCAAACGTAAATAATGTTATCTACTTTTTGCTTTAGAAACGTTATTAAGTTGCACAAACACACAGTCCTGTAGGCCTCCATTGTTGTTTTGAGTGTTCTTGTTCATGCCTAAAGACTGAACACGCAATCTGCATACGCTTGACATCCCAATTTTGCATTTTCACAGTCTACACAGAGACGACAAAGGCGTCTTGCACGTTAAAAACTTGTTTGTTTTCAAAACTTTGGGTTTTCAGTCCCCCAAAATGTTGTTGTTTTGTGAACAAACTGCCAAAAATGCATTTTAAAAATTCTGTTTTAAGTTGATAAGGTTGTCACATAAACTGGCCCTAAAGAAACTCTTGACACTTCACCCTATTCTGAATGAGTTGAGATTAGCTCTTGAGCTTCATTTAGTGTCAGCGCGGGGGGCTTATTGAGATCATTGTGATAAAACCTGTATCACAGAGCTAATTAAAGTTGCTAAATTAACTGAATTAATTGCCCTCATCTTTTCATGTATTTTGCACATATGAATCTTGAGAGATTTAAACTGGATAAATTGTTTTCGGCACATTGCTTTCCTCAATTAACAATGGTTTAACTATTTTATCCATAGTTTTTTTGTTTTATTTGTAGTAAAATTATAGTAACCATATTTACTATGGTCTCACTATAATGACTATAGTCTAATTATGACATTTCTAGTAAAACAATGGTAATGTATATAGTATTCAATTCACAACAACACATTAATCGAACAATAGTTAATTTTCTTAAGGAAATGCTGTTGCTAGGGGTTTAAGTTGGTTGCTATGATTATATGAACAGAAGACAGAAGTTCCTCTTACAGTATTTTACTTCCTTTATCTTCACAATGGCTTCAGTTGTTTAATGATTATGGTTTATATATGAATGCCAGAATCATGGTAAAGTGTTTATTAGGGGGAAGGTTACTGAACATTTATCAGTGTATGAAACTGACTGATAGTTCAGTGACAGTAAAAGAGAAAACATGGGATTTTTAAAATCATTTTACTTCCTCAATTCTCACACCTAGCTGTCACTTGTGTAATTATTTACAACTAATTTACCTTCTAGATCTCTTGCGGATATGTTTTGTACCCACAGGGAAGTGTCTAAATGGGTGTGTTAGTTTATTGGGCTATACTGTATATGGGGCTGTGGGTTTTTGCTCAGTCAGGGTATGAGCCTAATCTCTTTTTCCAAGTATAAATGAGACGGTGGGTAATCGAACATGTACACACACACTTACATCTCACCTTACCTGTGAGTTTCAGAGCAGGCATCTGTCTCTCACAGCATGAGCACAATTTGCCGTCCAATTGTAGGTAATTAAACGACTCTGAGCTATAAATGGACAATTCCAGCTATATGGATGTGTCATTTTCAGTCAAAACGTGAAATACATATAAATTCTCATAATGTAGAAGAATGTTGAACCATCTGTTTATATTTTGCTAAACCCTTGTTGAAAGAGTAGGCATCAGAAAAATATCAGTGTAAGGACATGTTTTCTATTTTAAGTCCATGAGGATTTTGTATTTCTGTGAATTGAGATGCACAAACCAAAAACAATAATATCCAACAGATGAAGAAGGGGTGGCTCTTCATGGAACATCATTTTTATGTGCCCATTTATGACTGCTATGGAACTTTATGAATGTGACATTTCTGAACGCGGATCTGACTATGGAAAATCATGCTTTGAAAACTTGAGACTTAACATGGGTATTTAAACCACCAAATATTGACATCTGAGCTGTCACTTGAAAACCGTGGGTAAAAACTTTATTTTTATAGTGGTAAGTTGACTTTTGCATGGAATTGTGTTATCTAAGTCTGTTAATCTTAGCAAAAAAAAAACTTGCTATTGTTTCAGTCAGACAAATGCTCCGTCCCAGTTTGCCTACTTATACTATGCACTAAAAGTATGTACTGTTTTTGTTATGTAAAATACACATTTTTGCAAAACAATATGTACGCACTGGGACATACTAACAGGAAACAGAAGTGGCCGTTGTTGCCTGCCTGGACAACATTGTGCCCATTAACTGTCTATCACATCAAAACAGAACTCTTCTTTCCATTTAAGTATTTTTTTATTAATTGTTTCATATGTAATGTTTAACTAATGTTAAAAGTTATAATTATTAATTTAGTGACGCATCAGTTATTTAATTTTATTAATGCAGTGTAGCGTCACTAAACTCCGCCTACTCGCGGTGAGTTGTGGGTAATATCAGCCATTAGAGTGTGCATCATTCTGCCCTTCGAATTTCTACCGGAAGTAGTAGACCATCCGGGAATCTTTGGAATACTCTTTTCAACATACTACGATTTGGGACATACTAATTCTATTTTCGAACACTATTTAGGACGGATAGTATGCGAATTGGGTCGCAGCAAAAGGGTTTGAAATTTAAATCAAATCAAAATTATTTTTATGTTATTTTAAAGTGCATGTAATCACACTCAGTGGGATGGTCTCTCTTCTTCAATGAAGGTTGATATTGCTGAAGTACATATATTTTGTATGTTCTGGTTTAACTGGCTCCGAGTTGCACACACCCCCAACTGAAGGTTTTGTTTTTAAAATATATATTTCAGCACTGTTGGTAGATTTTATTACACTGCTCGTTGGAATGCTTGATTCTGATTGGCCAGTGAATCAATGCAGGTTCGTTATTCCCAGATAAAAACCTCTCAAAACGAATAACACATGGTAACCCGGATGCAGCAAATCATTTTGACAGGTTTTTTTGACAAATTAAATATAAATATGTCTTTTGATAACATTTATGACATTATATTTACAAATGATTAAACCAAATTGCCTGTTCGTGCCATTTAACGTCGTTTCTTACCTTAAAACCGAAAGTAAACAGCTTTTCCACACGGAAGGTCTGCATTCGGTAAAAATGAGCTAATAAAATATTTCAAATTCACATTTCATGTCTGTTTTTTCTCATGTGGCAAGTAGCCATGTAATAAGCGGGATAATGAACATGCAGCCGGCTGTTATCACGAAATAAGCCCCTTCAGTGTGATACAAGACCCTCCACTTCGCGGCTTATTTCTGCGATAACAACCGGCGGCCTGTACATTATCCCTTACGTATCAGTAGTCTCAACCAAAATACTATAGTTGGAGTTTATGTGTGTTGGTGTGTGTGTTCAGTGGTCATGTTGGAAAGGCCTGTCACTCTTTGTCATGTAAGCGTTCAGCCCTTGAGCGAGTGTGTGTTGTGTGTGCTAGTGCAGTGTGGAAAGAAAGACCTTTATCTTGATGCTGAATCTGTTGAACCGTAGCTCAAGGGAGCCAGTCATGCAGTGTATGTGGCAATATAGGGAAACACACACTCTGACAAGCCCTTCAGAATCTTTATGATGTGTGTTTGTGTGCAAAAGGTGTGTGTGACTGTGGTTTGTGTGGGTGCTGTTGTATGTTCCCGCAGTACATGTTTCCTCTTAGGACGTGTGTGTGAATATTAACTGTGTAAAAGTTCATTATTAATGATCAATAAAGTCTTTAGTTTATATTTGTAAAATCAGTTTATTTGTTTATATTTGGAAAATATGTGCTCGCGTAGAGAGCGGTGGTAGAACTGAGTCATATTTTACCCTCTGGGTTGTAATGCTGCTATTTTGGGCTCAAATTTTGAGCTTGGACAAAAATTGAATGCATTTAATGTGTGAGGTCATGATTTATTCATAGTGTTTCTCTGTTTTAGGTGGAGCAGACTTTCAATTATTTGGAGATTCAAGGCATCACTTGTAGCAAACCCACACAGGTAATAATAAATCATAGTTCGTGGAACTTAAAGATGTGTCAAAACGCCCTGACCCAGTGCAATGAATTAATAAATAAGCTCATACTTGCAAAATAAAATCAGAAATGCAAAACTATTTAATTAAATAATAAATAAATATACTGTTCATACAATTAAAATAAAAAAATAATAAATATAAGAAAATTTGGTAACACTGTACAAAAAGGTTAATTAAAAAGAATAGTTAAGTAAGTAAGTAAATGCATTAACTAAAATAAGCATTGTAAGTGTCAATACAATTGTTAAAGCTATTCACTGTGCATTAACTAATGTGAACAGATACAACTTTTGAATGTAAAAATGTATTAGTATAAATGCTAAAATTAACATGAAACAATACTTTTTTTTTCAATTAAGTAAATTAAATCATAAAATATACATGTCAGAAACTGTAAATAACAAGAGCACATAGCGATAAGAATACAGGATAATGCCAAATTCGTATTTATTTGCCAAATGCATACATGTAATACCTGTAGACATTGACTGTTGAGCTGTATTATTCCAGTATTTATAGCATGCGGTGTTGATGTTGTGTGTCAGTTTGCAGTGGAGTATGAGCGGGGTCAGATATCTCTTAAGATGGCATCTACAGATGAGGTGAATGAGGTGGTGGCTCACATTGGCAGCTGCCTACAGAGAATCTGGCCTGGTCTGCCTCCTCTGTGAGTATTTTTGACAGCTTTACAAACAACACTGAATGAACACACAACTGAAACATGCAAACGTGCAGTATAGGACGTGAATTATGGTGATTAATTATCTTAGAAAACCATGTAAATGCAATGGCACCATAGCATACTGAACATCAAAGTTCGAATGAATGAATACATGAAGATTGACATTGCTTCTGATATGTTGGAGTGCCCTGTTGAATCTCTTTTTTGTGCTCTTCTTCTCTAATCTCTGCAGGAAGGTGATGAAGAGGTTGTCCATGGAGCCTCCTGAGAGGATCAGCACTTTGCAGGCACTCTGGGAGAGTCAGAGTGGATCTGAACCTGGACCCTGTGGTAAAATTCCCATCATGCATTGTGTCGTGGAACATCTCTTTGTGTATCTGCTTCTGAATAAGATTGACATGAGTTTCATACGGATCTTGGTTTCTCCAGGGGGGTTCTCACAGCAGTACAGGTGCGTGTGTGACTGGTTAAGCCTTCCGTACCGAGAAGAGGTTCAGTGGGTCAGTACACACACACATTTCTTATTCAAACACTATTGATCTGTTCTCTAATGCATTTGACTCAGGATTCCCTCTGGCCAGCTTGAATTCCTCGAGAGACCACTTTTAGAGATAAACGCACCTTCTGCTTTCAGCATTACCCATGAATCATCTGAATTGGCATTTATGCCAAAAATACATTGTCGTAAAAAGCCCTTCCATCCTTCAATTGAGCTAAATCTTTTTAAAACAATAAATCAATCTTTGAAGAGTTCATTTGCAAAAACAGATAACTTAAAAAGAAATCAAAAATCCGTTTTTATTGTGCATTCCAATTAATATCAATCTAACTGGAAGTTGGCTTATTTTGATTAAGTAATAAGAACTATATATACAAAAAATATGATAAAATAATAAACAAACACTTTAAAAAATGGTGTTCATCTGTTTTTCCAAATAAAGTCTTCATTTGGACCCAGGATTTGTTTTCAGTTTTGGTATATTTCGTTTTAGCCTGAAAATGTGTCTTTCTTAGTACTTTAGTAACAATTTAAAATTGTTTGCCTCTCACCAATCAGGATGTGGACACGATCTATCTGACACAGGACACACGAGAGCTGAACCTACAGGACTTCAGTCACCTGGAGAACAGGTAACATACATGTACAGTATCTGTAGATGTATAAATAAACCATTTTGAAACAATCTTATCGGCAGCAAGGTTAAGCCTTGCAAAAACTATTTAGGCTTTGCAGTTACTATTTATTTTATACTATTTGCTATTTATTTATGTGCTTTATAAATGACAAAATATACATTTTTCATTTAAACATTTAAAATATCTAAAAGATCCTGATTGTTTAATCCCTGATTTGTGTGAGTACAACATTATTATGTAAATCTGGATAAGGATTATGTCAACGTTTGTGAAATGACTTAATCTGAATTAAAGAGGGTAAACCCAAGATTTAAGTTACTTCAGAGTGGAAGTGAATGATTTATCTTGCGCCTGGATGTGTGCAGGGATTTGGTGGCGATAATCGCAGTGCTGGAATACAACCAGTGGTTCACTAAACTCTCCACCAAGGATTATAAACTGGTGAGTCAAACTCTCTACCCAACGGACACACAAGACACATTAAACATATCTGCAGTCATATTACCAGTAGTCGAGTTGTAAAAAGAAATCAGGGGGGGTGGTGGATTGCATTTAACGTTTAGGGACAGATCATTTGTGCTGATGACAGCGCATATGGTGGGAGACCAACGGTGTACCCTTTTGATTATTGTTTAAGCACAAAGATAATTATTATATTATATTACTCTAAAACAACATGCATGCTATTGATATATTACGTATCAGATACTCCTGTCATTGATCTTGACCAAGGCACCTCAGAATTGGAGTTGGTCCCCAGGCTGGCATGGCTACCACTGCTCCTACATAGTTAGGGTAAATACAGAGGACCAATTTTCCCACTGGGTGCAGGTGCAACTTCATACTCATGATACCTATAAATCTACTGGGAATTCATCTATTAAATGTTGAAACAAAACCTCACAAAACATTGTAAATGAACATGAATCCTCTCAAGTCAAGTCCATTTGAATTGAAGTGCAAGAACAAATGGATTAAACAAATGTGCAATTTACAAAATCTTGAAAATAATACATATAATACAAATACATAGCATCACCTGACATTTCTTAAACTTGAGGTGGCCAAACAAAAGACAAAAAAGGGGAAGCAAAATTAATAACTGATCAGTTCAATGCTGCAATGCTGCCTACACCATTCTCCCCTAAAGTATCTCATAGAAGCTTCCAAAGAGTTTCATAATCATGTAAGGAAAAGTAATGGCTAGTAATGGCTTTCCTTGCACTTGCCATTTATATGTTGTAGAATGTTTGGTGAACGATGATAGATAGAGCGATGACATTCCACCAGATGCCGCTGATCGGACAGGACAGAGTAACTGCGGATAACGCTGATAAAAAAGATTTTTTTTTTCTACTTAGGTTAGTTAATGAGGCAGGCGTGTGTTGCTTAGGCGGCCACTGTAAAGTGCTGTGGGAAACCCTGCAGTAAGATATTCCAGGTGAAACAGAAACCAAATCTAACATTAAGTTTGTGAATGTAAAGTCTAACCTGACATTAGCTAGCTAGCTGGCGTTAGCTAACAAGAAAAAAATCTCCAAACTAACTAACATCGTTAACTGTGTTGTTATCGCCTCTGTCCAGAAATTCCACCTTTGGTGACATATCAAAAGTATTCCTGACTCTTGATTTACCTTCAGTGCTACTACTTGCCCTCTTAAAGCCGAAGTCCCTCAGGTCAAGCTGTCCATGTCGCTTAGGCTTGGCCAGCGCCGGCGCTATGGTGGGGCATTCGAGGGCCGTGCCCCCCCCCCAGCGGTCATTGATGCCCCTCCTTCCACAGGCCATGGCGTGGCCCAAAAAATATCCCTTTTAGTTATTCTTTTAATATTAAATGTGCAAACTGTAACTTAAATGAAATAAAATGAAATGAACGGGGAAAAAACATAATTTTGGTTGTTCGTGACGTTACTAGGCTTGGTCATCATTGGTCAATGCTTATTGGTCGCTGAGTAAACTTGTTACATTTGATTTGCAGCGTGCAGAATCCATTTCAAGTTGTTGTTTGAATCGAAAAGAACAGTTTGTCCATCTATATCATCGACAGTTAGCGGCTAACTGTTAGCCTAATTATCGACAAAAAATGGATTTACGAAAATGGTTTAGACCTTCTCAGCCTCATCCATCAGCAGACTCTGACACTCCGGCCGGGGTTTGTAGTCCTGGCCGTACTGAATGATGGGAAAAGTAGTGCGGGTGCGGGGTATTCACGTATGTGAGAGAAAAGTAGCAGACGGAGAAAAGGAGAGTAAGCTGCTTTAGAGGTTTTGTTGTTTTCTTTATAAGTTCGTGAAACCACCCGGGAGTTCAAGTGATTGTCAAATGGTATAGTGATGGATGGAGCTTTCGCTGATGAGATTAAACAACATGCTTCGTAATAACTTTGTCGGCTCATCATTGTGAGAAATGGACCAGAGCAAACTGTTACAGCTAACATTATCCGCGATCGGAGAGGCAGATTAACAAAAAGGTAACACATGTCAGAGATGGGTAAACTGCATTTATTTGCGTTTAGCCTCCACTACAGCCCTCCGCTGTGTGTGACTGTGCTGGAGTAGAGAGAGGGCATAACTTTACCCCACCCCTTTCTGCCTTTTATTATCATCTTCGTGTGTGTGACTGAGTAAACTGTGTGCATAGGGCTACCACATAGCCTCGACTAAGTGACATGATATGGAAATGAACAACAACAAGAATAAACGAAATTAGCAAATAATAATTAATAATAAAAAAACGTGTTTCGTTTTTTATAGCATTTCTGCTGTGTTGGACTTGACTATGATGTCGCCACTGCATCAAAATATTTCTCAAACGGCAGTGCCCCCCGCCGATGACCCAATGCCCCTCCAGTAGATCTGCTCTGGCGCCGACTCTGGGCTTGGCCATGATGCAGAAATCACCAGCACCTGCGCTGCTATGTCGCTGACTGATGTGACGTCGATTTAAAACAAATCATCGTGTCATTAGGCTTATTCGACTTGATGCGGCGCCGCAAGATCCGACAGGCGGATGACATCAAAGTACCGCGAGAGCGATTCGAAACCAAACATTTTATGGTTTTTCGAATGGCTCTCGCGGTACTTTGATGTCATCCGCCTGTCGGATCTTGCAGCGCCACATGAAGTCGAACAAGCCTATTATGTGCACGTTCCCCTCATCCGCAGTATTTTAGCCTATTCAATATTCGCAAAAATAATAGTAGTAAATTACCACTGGTAATATTTACACATTCATTGATAAAATAACAGGGGATGGGAAGGGGGATGGCCGTTTTAGAAGGGGGATGATTTTGATCATCTTTAATTCAAAGGGGGATGCCATCCCCCCTTAACTCGAGTACTGCATATTACTTTTATTAAAGGTTATATAGAGATGAAATAAACCGCTGGTTTCTCTGAATCCCAATTCTTTGAGGTTAGACATGTATGACCAAAGTTGTTTCGTGGTGCATGTACAGCATAAGCGCAATGATGGGTTTCTTTTGTCTATACACACGGTGTCCATGGCAACAATCAATGGCTTTTATCCATAATGCAAAGCTGCGTACAGACAGGGTTATGAGTGCAGTGCTAGACAGGGTTTCTGTAGATAAGGAGCTGTCACTTGGGTCTGTATGAATTGTTTCGTGCAGCTGATGAATCTGCGTGAAAAGAGCCATCATAATTCAAAAGCTCCCCCACAAGAGCCATTCAGAGATATGACTGAGAGCTTCCGGGATTGAGCGATGCGCTGTACAGTCAGCATGCAAGAGTACTGAACAACAGAGATGAGAATAAAAATACAGTTTATAAACAGGAAGGGAAGTAAATGATTCAGTGCGGAGAACACAGGAGAACGTGTTTGTTTTTCATTTCTGTGGCTGTGGGGGTCTTTCAGAACATGGTTGGGCAAAGCAACTTCGAATATAACCTTGGGCTTCTTGGTTAAATGTCTTGGTTGTACAAATGTCATGCTTTTAGCCACTTTGATATCTAATACATAAAAGGAAGACACACAAAAAGGGTTTTATCAAGCATGCCAGAAACGCTTGTGTATTTGTGTAGTTTAAAGAAAAGTTAAAGCAATAGTGTCATGGCTCTGCTTCATTTAGTCATGTTTTTCTTGGTCCTGTAGCAGAGCCATGGCAGAGCCTTTGGTTATGTGTGGAGAGAAACATATTATTGTCCTTTTGACAATAATATACGTTCTCTCCAGTGTCTCGTCATTGGCCGCCCCTCTCATTTCCTTGTTATCTTTCCCTGAGTGTTTTATTACCCACACCTGCCCTGTGTTAATTATCCTTCGTTTGTCTTCCCTTTAAATACCCTCTTGTTTCTTTGTCTTGTGTTCGTGGATTGCATGTGTATGTTCGTGCTCATGGTCCTGTGCTCGTGTTGCCTTTTGTTCTCGTGTCTTTGCCTTGTCTCTACGTTATGTTTGTATCTTAAAGTGAGTTATGTTAGTTTTGCCTTAATTTCTGTTTTGCCCCATATCGGGAAGTTTTTCTTTGACCTTTGAAATGTCTTTTGTTATAGTGTTTGTGTGTTACACCCCCTCGTGGGTTTTTAGTTTGTTTTATTAAAGTCTTCAGTGTTACCCCTTCATCTCTGCCTGCGCTTGGGTTCTTCCACGCTCTGCCGTGACAAATAGTTCACCCACACATTGAAATTCTCCCTTAATTTACTCAATTTCATGCCGTCCCAAATGCATTTGACCTATAAAAAGATACTGTGACCGTTTATAATATATGTGTATCTTTTTAAATGATGAAGCATCAAAGAGCACATGCATCCATTATTAAAGTCCCTGTGAACCGGAAGTAGGGATCGTTTTTCTTCCGTATTCTGATGCATTTCCGAGTGAAATGGAATTTCAAATGAGAAAAAATTGTGTGCGTGGCTTGTTTTTTCACTGCGATTTGGTTAGATGTATAAAAACAGCCATCGCATTTTGAAATGGAACAGGGAGCAGACTGACTGCTGAAGGGGAGGAGTTAACGGATGCTTCGCCCAAGCCGTCTAACTTCCGTCATTTGAGATGGAAGGGCATTTTCAGATGTTAACTAAAGATTATGATTGCACATGAATTTTAAAAAGAGAATGACCTACATTGGAAAGTTATTTAAAATGAACGCTACAATATTTAATGAAAAAAAAGGGTTTTGCAATTTTTTATTTCACTGGGCCTTTAAAGTAATCCCAATAACTCCAGTGTGTTATGTGGGAATGTCTTCTGACATGAAATGATACGTTTGTGTGAGAAAAAATAACATAAAATACTTTTTAATAATATAATTAATAAATAACATTTAATATAATATTTCAAATATGTTGATCTTATTTAGCTACAGATATATAGTACCTCATTTAAAAATATGATTATTAAAAACAGTGAATACACTCATCTGTGGCTGTTTTTGCTTTGTACGACACATCTGTCTTGTTCTTAGACCCTCTGAAGGACCGTCCTCTGTTTCATGGCTTTCACAGCAGCTGGTGGCCGCTGTACTCTTAGATTCTCACATCATTCAACCAATGCATAAATCTCACAACCCTGAAAGACCTCTCTCATATACCGGCCTCAGCATGTGATCCTCAGCATCAGTCAGTAATACTATTTGATCAAAATTATAAAATAAGAATTATTTACAACTTGTGGGTTCATGGTATTTGGCTGACAGACATTTGAGGAATAATTTACCTCAGCAGATTTACTCCTCTCCCAAGACTGCAGCAGACTGGATACTAGATGTCAGAACTGGGTCAGAGCTCAGAGACTTTACATTTTTAATCTAGTCCAAATTTAGTATGGTCTCTTGGCAGTCATAACTCCCTAACTGTTTGGAGGGCTCTCCTATGCTTTTACTTGGGCAGATTGTTGAAAATAACAATTGCATTGAATCATCACAGTTTTCATTCTTGTATGAGTAGATGTTTAGAAGATAAGATTTAAGACAAATATTTTTATATTTATTTAAGTATGGTCCAAGATAAATGTTTTGGTTTAGGGAGTGAGTACATAATTGAGTAAACTCAGCAGTGACCACACCAGTTAGTGTTGGCTTAATACCAAAAGTTTGGCTTCAGTACGGTACCAGAATCTAATACCGGTAATATCGGTATCACATCGGTACCATAGGTGATCAATAACCAGCCCCCAAAATAAATTATTTGAAAAAATATTAAGAAGACTGCATGAAACTGCTGTAACTGCTTTAATGCATATTTTATATATTATTTTTATATTTTATATAACACCATTTTATTTTTACACTTTTACACTGTATTAGTGAAAAATGCTTTGGTTATATAGACTTATCGTCATAATCCCACAAATATGAACAATTCAATTTTGAACAACAATTAAATGTTTCAAGTAGGTCTATTTAACAGTAGCATTCAAGATGAAAACTGAATGATCAATAAAAAATAAAACACTGCACAGTCTTCACTGTATAAAATAAATATGCAATGACTCTAAATAAAGCTACAAGTTTCATTTTCTCTTTAATATGTGACACAGATGTATTAGCTTACTGTCACTTTAAGGCTAATTATTTTTTTGATGCAGATATACATTTAAAACACAACGGACTGTGCTTAAGTGAACCATTTATGTTTTTGACATAACAGCGTGTGTATTTGACAGTATAAGAACATATACAAGATGCGAAAGAGAAGTTCATGATGATTAGTAGGCTAACTGAGATGTCTGGATCAGAGATAACGTTATATATGCTATGTATGCCGTTGAATGGGGATGTACAGACGCATCGCAGCATGTAGAGTATACGTTACACTGTAAAACAATCTAAAGATCACTCACAGTAGCTGTCCCCCAAGTGACATACTATACACTATGCACTTAAACTATGCACATGCACTCAACCATCTAGTATGAATTTCAGAAGAGTAGTATCGTCCCGAATGGAATACTAAATGTTTTTTTACTAACTAGAAGTATATCGGTTTCCCAGACAAGCGCCAATGACGTCAATCGCAAGCCACAATGCGTGTGAATAAAAATATACTTGTGCATTGTTCATTTAATGTAGTTTTCCTCTGTTTTGCCCAGCACTACTTTAGTCATCATCAGATTGAAGCGTTATCACTCTGCAGGGGAGTTTTGCTTGAGCAGCGTCTGATAGTAAGCGAAACTGCGACCGTTGAGTGCGTGAAGTGTCCACAGTTCCACACTTCATATTTTCGGTCGAAAAAGTGCATCATCCGGGTACTTACAGTGCACTTCTTTTTTGAGGATTTCAATGTGAACGCACTACTCACACTATTTATACTACAAAATGGCGTAGAATAGTGCATAAGTGTGCGATTTGGGACGCAGCTGTAGTCTCAGTTTAAATGGTCGCAAAAATGCTTGTAGAGCGATTCATCTTGTTCTTATATGTTGCCGGTTCTGCATCAGTTCTGTGGCATACTGCCGCATAGTGGTGAACTTTGGAACAGCAGTGTTTCAAGTACCGAAACAAGCAAAATTCTGGTAATGAACCGATTTAAATCTAACATGTACCGTAAATTTCCAGAACCGGTTTACCGCGCAACCCTAACACCAGTCAATGCAAAGATGGACTCGGAGATCTCAGACAGAAATACATTATCTTTTGGAAATTTCCCATAATTTATAGTTTATCAAAATGTATGCTTTGTTTTTATTAATCAGTGTTTGTCATTATTTTGATTCCATGTATATGCTAGTGTGCTCCAGAACATGTGTCCAAAAAGCTAATATGCCTAATGGGGTCCAACAATATTGATGACTTATTTTTTTGTTTTGTATAATAAAATGCTGTCAAATATACTCTCAAATTAAAAGTGCCACCTGTATTTAATTTGCAATTACAATTAAACATTTTATCCTCTGTACAAGTGACAGTTGGGGTTTTACTAGGCTGTATAGGTCTGTATTAAAGGGATAGTTCACCCAAAAATGAAAATTCTGTCACCCTCAGGTTGTTTCAAATCTGCATAATTTCTTTGTTCTGATGAACACAAAGAAAGATATTTGTAAGAATGTTAGCAATTTTCAGTTCTGGAACATCATCCACTACCAGAGTAGAAAAAAATATTGTATATTTTTTAATGTTGAACAGAATTTTCTTTTTTGGGTGAACTATACCTTCAAATAATTAAATCGTTTTAATAGATGGACAAGCCATTAAATATCCACAAATTGTTTTTTCAGTAAAAAACATGCAAAAGAAAACCATAGTCCTCAAGCAAATTCACGTTATTTGTAAGGTACATAACAGAATCTGTCAGTGTTTTTAAGCTGCAGTAATGTAATGTTTCTGAGAGGGCTCATGTCCGTTAATCTGCTGATGCTTGATTGGGTTTGAGTGGGTCATTAATAACAGCGTTTACTGGGTAAAAATTCCACTCTTCTGTGAGTAAATGATGAGCTGTTAAAAATGCTAAATATTCATGTCAGATTCAGTAAACTGCCAGTGGCTGTTTGAGCGAACTAGAGAAAGGGAGATTGAAAGGGTAAAAATGTGTATGTATGAACCTATACTAAACTATATTTTGATGACAAATTTGTATCCAAGTAAGTAAAACGCAGTTCCTTCTAGGTCCTGTTAGGCTTTAACTACTGTAGCTGTGTATAAAAACAATAGTAGTCTATGGAATGCCTCAGTTTACATAGCTAGGTAAATGGGCGTGTGTGTGTGCACCAAGATTACATTTTGGTCAGTCAGTCACTTGCTGATTTTAATGCATATTATAGTAGATGTAATATTGGGAAGTCATGTTTTTATACTCTAGTGGGTTACGAAGAGATTTTTTTCTTGAGAGATAAAAGGTTTTATAAAGAAGACGCTGCTATTTTATTTTACGCATGGCCTCATGTAGTGTATTACTTTTAGTAATATACCACTCTTTTTATATACTGTATATTTGCCATCACTTGTTGAAAAGACCCAAGTGTTATTTACACAGTGCACAAATTTGTCCAGAAATGTAGTTAGTCAGACTACCCATTGACATCATAAATTTTATTCTCTAGGGTGCGCTAATCTTATAAACCAAAAAATTCATGACATGTATAAGATATTTGTCTTGAGAGGTTTTGTCTTTATCACAGTGTATGAGTCATGTTTGGTGTGTTTGTGTGTGTTTAGTCTGCAGACGTGTGTGAGCAGATTCTGAGAGTGGTCGCCCGATCCAGCCGACTGGAAGAATTAATTCTGGACAATGCTGGATTGAAAACGTAAGGACATCTGAAACATGACACGTTGTTTTTTTAAAGCTCATATTCTGCTCACTGTTTATGAAACCCATTTAGTTTTCTGCAGAGTGCTTTTTCTCTGTATTTCGCAGGGACTTCGCACAGAAATTAGCAAATGCCCTCGCTCACAATGCCAGCTCAGGACTGCACACCATAAACCTTGCCAACAATCCTCTCGAGGACAGGGGTGAGTTATTGTCCAGGCATTAATATCGCCTCATTATTACCCACATTTCTTTTCTACTCTACCCTTAATTTTATCACTCATGATCAAACATTTTAAAGCTTATTCTGTCATCTATGCAGATCTGCCAACAGATCAGCCAATATATACAGTATATATATATTCTCGTTGCTTAATCGAGCCGAGAATAGTTTGTTGTAATTGTGCCGTGTCGAACCAGGCTCACGTGCAAACACAACTGGAACCGTTCCAGACCGTGCTTAAAATGGTTTGGCGCAATGCTGGAAAAGCGCTCATAGTCTTTCAAGCCTTTCAGATGTGACCCAGAATAACCCTGTCTGTGTAGTAATGGTCACATTTTAGACCATCCACTAAAACCACTTTTTTCTCAAACTATGAATAAAACATGGATGTGGATCTTTAGCTCTGTGTGTGGATGTGCTTGACCTCATGTAAGATGTAACAGGAGGGGAAGCTGTCTCTCCCACGAAGGAGAAAATATTATGCGTGCAGTTTTACTTGTCTTTCTTTTAGGATGGGTCTAATACAGACATTGAGCTCTTTACATTACTACTAAGAGTGATGCTGGAGAGAAAATGCATAAGCAAAAAGATGGCAAGCTGGACTCGTGATATAATAATACAGGCTGATTTCAGGAAGCTTGGGACACTTTTTAACAGTCATCTTAATGTCAAGCATTAACAGCATTTAGTGTTTGTCTGCTGGACATTCCTTTTAATAGGACCATTTTAAGGATTTAAAATCCGTATTAGAACTCAAGTCATAGGCCCCAGAATAGTTTTTTTTTTACTTGGGACAAAGAGTGTCTGCTTTGTAATGAATTAAAACCTAGGGCACCCTAGCAACCAGACTGCATAACCCCAGCTATCATCAGAGCATCCTGCGGTAGCAACACCTTATCTAACACCCAACACTCACTAGCAACTGTCTGTCAATGGCCTTTTTTTGTTGATAACCTCTTGATTTGTTTTTCAGGGATTGCCTCTTTGGGTGCACAGTTTGCCAAACTCCGTAAGGGCCTCAAGCATCTGAACTTCTCCAAAACCTCATTGTCACCCAAAGGTACATCAAGGAACCACCTTCACTACATGACAGGCTTTAACAAAATGTCTCGGTTTATTGCAAGTCAATCTCTGTCAATGTGACTGCTTTCCACTGCTACAGAAAATTATTTGTCGTTCCCTAGTGTAAAAATCAGCAAGCAAAAATTATTTTTACAGTATCTCCAAGTATTGATATGTTCATTACTTGATATTCATTACTTGATTGAAATGTGCCAAAAAAAGCCTCCAAATAGAGGTTTAAAGACATATTGTTGTACTGGACACATTATAGTAAAATGTACATTAGTTAATTATCTGTGAACTCACAAAAACAATGTGGATACTTTAAAAAAATAACTTATATAACTTAAATATAAATTATGTACAGGTCAGGCAGCAAGTAACAGAGCACACAGCCCTCGTTATAAGTATAGATGCAAGACTTAAACATTGTATGTGTAACACAAGATTAGAATTGCTTGCTAAACCTGTTTGTGAAACATTTCTTTAAGCTGCCCTCAAAGACATGTTGCTAGCAAATAATTGGAAGTTTATCTATCCACAATAGTAATCTCACTTCCTAAAGGACAATTTAAATAACTGTACAACTGCAATAACACATCTGGAGTAATA
Organism: Triplophysa rosa; assembly: GCF_024868665.1. NCBI lineage: Eukaryota > Metazoa > Chordata > Actinopteri > Cypriniformes > Nemacheilidae > Triplophysa > Triplophysa rosa. Next base: position 12,695,426 of record NC_079897.1, on the reverse strand, counting down.
ATATAGACATAATAGATTTCTGCTTTAAACCGCTCTAAAATGTCTTGTCCCAGTAGACTTTAATTGGAAGCGCATTATTGCAAACATTATTTTTGTTTCTTTACAAACTGGGAGATTGAAATGACTCACAGCATGTTGTAATATAGGCACACTGAGTTGTGCGTCATTTATTTTAGTCCATCACACTCATTAAATGCTCTCTATATTAACAGGTTGGGCAACACATTTAGCTCTGTGTAATTACAGTTGTTCTGAAGTATCGTTTGTTCTGTGCAAATAGAAGCTCATTTGCCATGTAAGAGATAATATTGACTGTACATTATCCAACCTATCACATGGCATGGACATAAAATAAATATCCATATGAGTTAAAATGATTTCATTTGCCTGTAGGAATAATGAAACTCGAGCACAGCTATAACACAAGGGTTTCCCGGATTACATGTTTTAGTGTTGCCCTTGGCAACAGTCATTATTATTATTAACGTACTTTCATTCTGTTTTATTGATTATTATGTTGGCTATACTGTATACTTGCCTTTGTGGTTACGATGGTTGTCACATAAATTGGCATTTCTTTTCATTGGATGTTTCATTTCTGGATGTACATCTATTAGCTGAAAATGTATTTGTCTTATTGATGTTTTCCATTCAAGGTAAGATCAGTACTGAAAGATTTACACGGTCATTTCCTAGACTGCAACTCTTAAACCTGCCAGTAGATTAATGAGCACAGGGCAAAAGGTGGATTATATCTAGAATTTATGTGAGGATTATTGGCAGTGATTTTAATGGTCACAGTACATGTTAGATTGATTGATGGTCTGTTCTTGAGAAGTAACTCACAGGAAGTGATGATATTACACAGGAGACTGTGAGGTGTAGCCATACATACTAACTGAATTTAGTAGACCTACTGCACTTACTGTAGCAGAGCGTTTTCCTTAGATTGATTGACATTTATGATAAAAGCATTGGACAACATTTAAGGAATAGTTGACTCAAAAATGGAAAATCTGTCTTCATTTAGTCACCTGACATTGTGTTAAAGCAGCCACCTTTTTTGGTGAACAATACGTTTAAAGCGACAACGAGCAACTTTTGCTCACTGTTGCCCCATGTGGTTGATAAGCGGAATTGTCTGTTTACAGTGTCGTAAAAACTGTCACAAAGATTTCCCGCTGGCAGCTCAATACACGTGAGTTTGTTTACAAAGCCGACGGACCCAGATACGCTATGAAAACAGCGCATAGCATGTGTATATATATATATATATAAAACGACAACATTAGCCTACTCAATGACTGAACTGTTCAACATTTACGTGGTTTACTGGTCTGAACTAAAGAATCTGCTACTTTTTACCACAACACGTTTATTGTGGGTTTTTAGTCTTCATTTACAAGCACTACACACATTCATGACACGACAACATGCTAGCTATCGACACCGGCAACCATATAACAATATTATCTCTCAGCTACCTTACGGTTATAAAGTGTGAACCGGTGGTGCGCCAATGACACAGACTAATAACAAATACGTTCAAAAGTACAGGACAATAACAAAAAATTTACAAATAACACTTACAAATCCAGGAGCCGGTCTCCATCCGTTTTGCAACCCGTTGCCTCTTGCTCCTTGCGCCACCGAGTGTAAGCTGTCCGATATTAATTCGTGACCGGCCTCATGTCAGATCACTCTCTCGCTTTCTTTTCTTTGCTTCCTCCGACAAAACCCTCTTTGGTTTTTTGGCTGGCTCTGCCATGGTGATGTTTTGGTTCGTTTCGTCTTACTGTTAGCTCTGCTGTTGGCTAACTTCTCCCAGGCTACGAGTAAAACGTGACGTATGCCGTAAAGCAGGGGATAGGCGGGGCTTGTACTGGCCCGAACACCAAAGTTGACCTACCACTAAAATAATTTTAGAGACATTGTTTTAAGGTCAAAAAGTTTCTCGTTGTCGTTTTACAGGCTGAAGTGCTTCCTGTCTTTGAGTCAGATCAGTCAATATTTTTGAAATGCACTGTGTAGAGCAGTTTGTCCATTTAGATCTACTGTAGACAACATGGCGAATTCCATGCAAGGAGACCCGCGGTGTATCTAGATATAAATAGCTCATTCTAAAATAATCTATATACACCCCTGAAGACATAGTTATGTATATTATATTGTATTTCTGTCAATACATCCACCCATCCATGAGCTTCAGAAGCAGGTGCCTTGGATGTGTTTATGCTTTGTTTGTGAAGCATGATTGCTATAAAGAATGCAAATGTCACTATGTTTTTTGTTCGCATTCGTTACCACAAATAAATATTTTATAAGCTTTCTCTGCAGTAGAATATCTTGAGCCATTGGTTTAGAGTTGAGTCAGCTGGCTGTTTTCATTTGCACCTCTCCACTGGGCTTCACGGTTAATAAAGCCGCCGTTTAACAAGACTTCTGCCATTTACAGCTGCTAATTGCCTCAAAATGATCAGCGTGTCGGAGCAGAAGGGAGGCTTCAGTCGTCTCACTGGTTATTGCTGCTGCGTAATGTGTGTGGAGATATTTGAGACTTGTTTTTTTTCAGAAATGGTTCATAAGACACGTTATTAGTTTGCTCTATCTTTCAAAACCCAATTAGAGGCCCATAGGTAGCCACTAAGCAGAAATGTCAATAACAGCAGGATGTCTTTTATCATTGGAAATGCCACTTGCTAAAAGTCCGAAAAGTCATTGTGTGTTGTGTAAACCCAGCTTTTTAGATCACTGCTGATTCATGCAGACTTGAAAAAAGTGATCGCCAAGCCAAGGCAAGTTGGTTGCAAGCAGTCTTTAAACTTTATAGATGTGGCGCTCACATGGACAACATGGGTTTAAATCTGACCCTGATTTTGTTTCATCAGACATGAATTCATTAAACACTGTTGGTCACTTTCAGTCCAGAAGAGCACTTAATACTATAAAGAGGATTAGAGGCAAGTTACACAGGACATGTTTTGTTTTCATTCAGACAGTTGGACGGAGACACTTTTTTAAGCACCAAGTTATGTAAAATAACCATAATGCTCAACCCTAAACATTTCTAATGACGTCCTTTTAGTTTTCAGGTCAGTCAAAAAAAATCAGTAATTTTATAAGTCTGTGACGTGATTGCTGTGTTCGTGTTGATTTGTAGGGGTGAACAGCCTTGCTCAGTCACTGAGTGCCAACCAGTCCATTCCCAACACCCTCACCCACCTCGACCTCTCAGGAAACGTTCTGCGGGGGGACGACCTGACGGTGAGTTTTCTATTCACTTTTTGAAATACACTTCACATTCCTGTGCAGACACACCTGAGCCTGAGGCAAAAAAAACGGCTCTTGACCTCACAGCTGAATGGACAGCTCTTTGTAACCTTTTAGGAAACCTGTTGAACAGCGATGTTAGCTTTCTCCACACTCTCTGATAACACATTTTCAAAAGACCAAACCCATCTCAATTTGACACTGTTGAAACAAATGCGTGATTTGATTGTTTAACCGTCTGTGTCATCCAAATACTTTCTAGAAGCCACCACTTCTCCACATATTATCCTACTTTTATAGGATAAAGTATGAGAGAAATATGCATGTGGTGACATTGTCATATTAAATCTGACATTTCATCAGTTACCCAAAGATGTTTATGTGTAGCCTAACACCATGTCTACACTGGACACGACTGGCGCTACACGACAAAATACATTAGAAACGCATTAGAACCCATTATAATTTTACATTTTGTCCAAACTGGATGAGACGTGACGAACCGCCTGTCGCGTCCAGTGTAGACACAGTGCAAGGTATTGATTTGGTATTAATACAGCAGTCGATATTTACCGAAGCCAAAATTTTTGGTAGCTCAGATAGGTGTTGACGTCTGATACTGTATCTTATACCAGCCTTGTTTAATGTTCAGCACAAGTGTTTCGCTCACAGAGATTGATCTGCTTTCAGTCTGCAGAGTCTCTGGACAATCTCTCCTTTCTTAAACTTCTCATGCATTATTGATTGGCTGTTCTAAGGACAGTATTGATGTGTGTGTCTTTGTGGGGTTGTGTGTTGTCGATCAGGCGTTTATCTGCATGCATGTAACCGTGACCTCAAAGCCACAGACTAAAATGTATGTCATAAGTAAAAAGCTCCTAAGGTGTCAATGACATCTGCTTATGATTTGAAACGTAACCTTGTGATGTAGAGGAAAAACTTGTTTCAATCTCGTCATATTTAATTGTAAACAGCTGTGTGAAGCTGATTTTGGTTCAACTTTACATGCGATTTCACTGGAGTACAAAGTACAAAGCTGGAGTACTAAGCTGACAATCTTTATTGCAGATTGATTTTCATAGCCATTTTATTTAGGCCATATTTGTATTTACAACACATTCTGCAAACATTTAACCTTTATCAATTACTCTTTAAACTTACTTTCAAACACTTTCTTAGAGTTTCTACAATTTCCTTGGCCAACCAAACAGCCTGCATACTCTGGACCTGTCCAACACAGACTGCTCACTTGACCTGGTGAGTCGCTTGGGGAAAGTTTTCCATTGATTCTATTGATTACATTTGATAAATTATTAATGAAAGTAGTGGCATTTTGGTCATTCAATTGTAAAGAACATATTTAAATAACATATTTTTAACATATCACACTTTTATATATTTGTAATTACTTTGTGCTTTCGGTACTTATGTATATTTAATAGGGCTGTCAGTGGATTACAATTTTTAATTGCGATTAATCGCATGTATAGTGAAATTAAACATACATTATTTATTTTGCTTAACATGTTTATTTTAGTGCTGTCAATCGATTAAAACGATTTACTACCTCATCACACACAGCTTTTATGATTTTAAATATAAAATCACATTGATTTCTTTATTTCTTTTGTTCTTTGATTAACATTAGTGACAGGAGTCACAGCAGCACGTTAAAGAACGCAGCCCCTTTATGAGCTGCCGCTCTAAGCAGGTCTAACACGCTTCCTATTTTCACTAATCTTTGCATTCATTTAAGACTTAATTTAACTTGTTGAAGACTGTGCTTGCGAAAATACTAGACGAATTGTGTTTTTTGGCATAATCTTGTGTGTTTTTGTTCATTCAAGCTCGAAACAGAAGTTAATACTGGTGCACTGTCTGACAGATTCTGACGCAGCCTTTAGCCCATGTGTACACCAGACGGGACCGCTGTCGCGTTGCGTTGAGCCGTGTTCCACAGCCAGAAGCTGTCAATCTATACTGGACGTGTCAATACAACCATTTCAAATTGCACCTAAATAGTTTAAAGGCCTTTATATGAATAAGAGCGTGATTATATAATGTAATGCTAGACAATAATGACAGAAAAAACTGATGTTGCGTTAATGGCATTAAATATTTTTAACGCGTTAATCTAAAAAAAAATAATCTCATGCATTAACGCGGTAACGTTGACAGCCCCTAATATTTTATTTTATTTTATTTGTTAGTTTGTTTATTTATTTATTTGTTTGTTTATTTATTTATTTAATTGCAAAATTAGTACTAAACAGCGTTTTATCATTTATTTTCCTAAGTTATATGTTTGTGAATTTGGAGTTTTGGTTTTGTTAATATGTATAAAGCAATTGGGTTAAACTCAACACAGGCTATATGAGATATTGACTGTATGTCCATGTGTGTGTGTGTGTGTGTGTTAGGTTTGTGCTGCACTACTCAGAGGGTCCGTCCAGCACCTCACCGTCCTTAATGTGTCAAAAAGCATCTTTGCTCTCAGGTAAAAACCTATTTGTATTTTCATCCAGAGCAATGAAAACTATTCTGTTGCACTGTTCTACTCACATTAAATAACATTGCTGTTGTTGACATAGCAGCACATATACTACATGACAGAACTCAACGTCGGAAAATTATGATATATTTACTACATATTTTTACAGACATACATTACAAGTACATACAAGTGCTTGTTAGAAAGTAACGTTTTATTGGCTGTGAGGATTTTGTCACATACAGACCTTGAACGTGTATATGCTACTCTTTCGGAGTAGAAAGAGCAAGATATTTAATATAGCACACAACTTTAGGCGCACATCTCTCATGGTACCACCAGACTAAGCTTGCCTGAAGGGTCTCCATCAATGTATTGAATTGGTGTCTAGTTCTCTCTATCTCTATCAGCCTTTCTATGTGTTTGTGTGAGTAAGGAGGTTAAGTAGGAGAGAGAGAGTGAGAAGCATGAGGAATTCTCTGTAGGTTTATGGTGTAATGTTAGCCTTCTTTCCCCAAGGGGCAGGCCATCTGTGAAGGGTCAGAATGCTCCAACCTGCTTTCAGTATCCTCCCTCTATTTATCACTGACCCCCTCAACACCATGCACATTATCTCAGATCAACATTCACAGACGGCTCGAATCTCTGCCAATGTATTCAATTCTCAAATCATTGACTCTTATGAGTCAATTCCTTTATTAATCAGTCAGAAACATTTGCCGGAATTTGAATTGCAAATGTGGTTATTAATATAACAATAGGCCTTTTTCACGCTTCCGGGTTTTTGACTTCCGCATTGTTCGACGCAGGGTAAACGATGTTCCGGTTACAGTAGTATCCAAGTCTGTCAAGAGTGTCTGGATTAAATGTCTTGGTATAAATAATGTAAATGAGCTTACTACCTTATTACTGCCTGTTTAAAGTTAAGATCTTAATTTAAAAACACTGCTAAGCTAAGTACTGCTGTTTTGATCTTAATCTAAGGTGTGTACTGTTTATGGGACATTAACCTGAGGCAGGATACTTACTGATTTTAACTACTGAACTGCATATAATAAAGCCAGTGATGATGTTCTTTGTCTCATTTTATTCTTTATGTCTGTCTGGTTTGGTCCTGTATTGTATCGATTACGTTACAGTAAAGGCAGCGCATTGTGCTGGAAAGACATTACCCAATCCCTTCCGTCAGACATCATACTTTCTGTTTCAGAAAATTACAAAAAAATGCCTTCTGTTGTCTGTTCTGGCAAGTGCTTCTGGCATTATCAAAAATATTTTAATAATGTAAAATATATAATATTTTTACAGACATTTTACTCGCGGGTGCATTGGATCATTGCCACGCATTATGTTTGTGTGATTTATTATGTCTGCTCTGTGTTACTGTGATAGTGGAGTGAATAATTGTTTATGTATATAGTATATTAAAATAAACGGAAGACCATGATTATTCAGGAACATTAGAATCTTATGTGCAGTATTGAAAGCAACCCATTAAAAGATTGGAGAAGGACAATACAGCTGTTTATGGAAAGCCTTTTATAATAAGGTCTAATTTATTAATATTGGTTACAGCGCGATATAATATGGTTAATTTTAAAGTTCTACATTTATTACGTTTTCACAATTCAAGTTTTAACATTTTACATTTGGTATTATGAATGAACTAAGAATCGTATTTTAATTACAATAAAAAATAAACCTTACCTTAGCGGTTTACCAGTATTTTAAAGTAATTTCTTATAATACAGTGACGCATTTAAATAACACACGAGCTGGGGTGTATAAACTCAAAACACTTAAATGAATATTAGCAGTCTGAGTGCAAAAAAACAGATAAACAGATATTATTTTTTTATGTTTAATATATATTAATGTTGCAAAAAAAGACAGTACAGATAAATGTAAGTAGCTTCAAATGACACAAGCGCATTATATTACAATGGGATTTAATCTAGGGATGTTGCTTGACGACTCTTGTGAAGAGGCCCATTGTATGCCTAGCTGAAGTTACAGTTTATTGCAATTGTAATAAGTGATATTAAATCCTAAAAACATGTCACTGTCGCTTTACCAACTGAGTGAGTGTTGTTATGTGTCAACAGGAAAGGCAAAGACGCACCTCCTGCATTTAAACACTTCTTCAGCAGTGCAATGGTTCTCAACACCATCAACATATCAGGAACCAAATTACCCCCAGAGGCCTTGAAGTAAGAAACACACCGTGAAAACCACCTACTGTCCCTTTCACCTGTGCGTGTGCAATACCAATAAGTACACTATAAAGACGATAACGGTGACATCTCTTCTCACAGAGCTCTTCTGCTGGGTCTGGCCAGTAATCCTAATGTTAAAGATGTCTCGCTGGATCTCAGCTGCTGTGAGGTAACATACAGTATTTTGCCTACACCCAGTTTGCCGGTTTAAGAATGTGCAAAAAAAAGCACAATAATATTTGGATACTTTGCATTTTGCCAATTCATTCATTTTAATTAAGATGTTCATTAAATTGAACCCTTTCAGCTCACTTTATGGGAATTAATTCATTTATATTTGTCTGAAAGTCTTGTAAGAAAGAGTCTCCCAATTCAACCCCTGCGGTTTAGAAAAGATATTAAGATATTATTCTTTTTCACGCAGAGAGCTGCTTCTGATGATGTTCAGTCCCCAGTTACATGAAGTATAAAGGGTATGGAAAGCGTGTTGATGCAAAATGCAGGATTGGTGTTTACTGATCTGATATTTTACCCTCAAGACAAGATTCAAGATCTTACTTCCATGACAACAGAGTGTTTTAAAGAGCATGTAAAGAGCCCTGTGGAGATTTCCCATAGGCAACGTCGTGACAGGTTTTTACTGTGTAGATCTAAGCAAGTCTCAGTCTAATGGTTAAATTACTGAACACCCTGTGGAAGACAGTGCTCTGTAAAGCATCAATGGATATAATCATTTGAAAGGTCCGATAAAAAAAATATTTAAAATAATCTTTTGCTGGATGATGTTTGATAAATGTATCATTTTTGCTTATCACTGCGACTATTTTTTATGCTAGATCAATTAAATCTCCAGTGATTCTGCATCACCCAAAACTGTTTAGATGACTAAATCTGTAGCTTTCCTCTTAAATTATTGTGCTGCTTACCAAGCTCAGAAACGTATAATGCTAACAAATAATTACGCCTATGGACTGTCCCCACGGAGATAATGATCCAGACGTGTGTGTGTGTGTGTATGATCATGTAAACCCTACAGTGTGGGGACCAAATGTATTTTTTTTACCTTATGGGAACATTTTTGGTCCCTGTGAGAAAAACAGATTATAAATGAAACTAAATGATGTTTATTTGAAACTGTAAAAATGCAGAAAGGTTCAGTTATAGTGGTAGTGTGAGGATTAGGGCATAGAATATACAGTTTGTTCAGTATAAAAAAAACACATCTATGGAAAGTCCCCATTAAACATGGAAACCCTGTGTGTGTGCGTGCGTGCGTGTGCGTGTTAAAATTCATAGTTTCACGTTTGTCGCCTGTGGCTTAATGTGTCTGCCTGCACACAGACACACACATGCTGAGATTTTCTATTGCAAAGTGCTTAAGATAATGAATACACGCTAATGTGTGGAAAAGTGATTAGATAAATCCCAGCGATATTATCCATACCTAATTGTTGCTGAAAGATCACACTGGGGGCGGAATTCACTAAACTGTTGTGGCACTTTTGCAAATTAGGTGTTACTGCTCAGAGGAAGCAGGTGTTAGACGGAATAGAGATATTTTTAAACATCTTTATCACCTCCGTGTGTGTATGCGTGTGTATAGCGCACATTGATGTTTGAAATGTATAGGGTCATTTGACTGAAATGTTTTCTTTATCTGACGGCATATGTCCCAGAATATTTAAATATTTAATTTATATTTAGACATGGGATAGAGACAAGATAAGGAGTGGCAAGATGATAATTGCCTTCAGTGCGTTCATTTTAGGCATGTTTGTGCTGTTATTTACATTACTCATTTAATGAATCGGTGCTGAAGTGTTTGCAAATAAACAACATAAACCCCCTCTGGGAAAAGTAATCCTAAGCATTTGGATATATTCATATCAAATGGTGTGTGTGCGTGTGTGTGTGTGTGTGCGTGCGCGCGCGTGCGTGTGTTTTAGTAAATGTTGGCTGTTCTAACATATGCCCATCACTTTTTCTTTCTGCTCTCTAAAGCTCGGTCACTGTGTAAGTATCTCTGTAGCTGACGGTTCTCATCATTAGTTGTCTGTCTTCATACAGCTTCTTCCATAACTCCAACATCTTCCTATATATTAATGTCTCAACTTTCAGTAGAGATACTGTATTGTGTTTCATGTATTGTATTTCATGTACACATTCGTGACATGCTGTGTTTTTGTGTTAGTGAAAAAGAATGTATGACTCCAAAAAGATTTGACATATCAAAGCTGTGTAGAATCTGATCTGTTTAAGATGCATCTCTGATGGTTCAGTTTTGTTTTCACTCTGGTTTTCAGCTGCGGTCCGGTGGCTCTCAGATCCTGGAGGGCTGCATTGCTGAAATTCCCAACATCTCTTGCCTGGACATTTCTGATAATGGTCAGTGAACCAGTAGGAATGCCGAATCGTGTGACACAACAAGCATTCGTCTCCAATCTATTTGCAGCTCTCCACAAAAGTCTTTTATAAACCAACATACATTACTTAAGGGTTTCAACCAAAAATAATTTATTCATTATCATGTTGTTTAAAACCTGTATATGACTCTTTCTTAAATAGAACACAAAAGAAGATATTTTGAAAAATGATTTTATGTTCACACAATGAAAGTAAATGGAGCTAATGTTGGTTGGTTACCAACATTCTTCAAAATATCTTCTTTTGTGCTTGGCATTCTTCAAAATATCTTCTTTTGTGCTTGGCAGAAGAAAGTCATAAAGGTTTGGAATGACATGAGGGTGAGTAAATGATTTGGGTGAACTCTAAAATAACCTTTTGATGAGCACATTTTAGGAATTTGTTAATAGCTTGACAACAGTCTTGCCGCTATATCATTTCATATCTGTAATTAGCAATGAAATAAAACCTGAGGGCTAAACATAATTACTGTCTCTGTTTTGACTGGAAGCAAGAGCGGAAATATAAAATGGCTTTTTCAAAAGGCGTCAACCTATTTCGACACTGGATCTGGTTCATCTACTCCTCATTAAAGTGTTAATTTACTTTTTGACCTTAAATCTTTGAGAGTGAAAGGGCAAATTCAGATTATTTTTACATTTCTGAGCGTGTCAGTTTAATGCATATCTACTGTATGTCTGCATGGAATAGAGCTGATCAGCCTTTTTTAGAAAGACTTTGGTTCAGTTTAGATAGATTTGAAATCTAACCATTTCTGTGGTCTCAGGTCTGGACTCTGACATGGCCACTCTGTTAGTATGGCTGGCCAAGAACCGCTCCATAAGGCATCTGTCCCTGGGGAAGAACTTCAACAACATCAAATCAAAGTAAGAGCCAGAGAACACTACTGACCAACAGTCAACATCTACGATTATGGTCAAAAGTCTTTTTTTATTCATTTGATATTTGTGTTCTCTTGATGTTCAGAAATCTGGCTCCTGTTCTGGATAACCTGGTGCACATGATACAAGATGAAGAATCGGTAACGAAATTTGATTTGTTTACTGCTCTAGTAGCTTACCATACATCCTGGTACCATGAAAGTGTCATACAGTATTTTTTTGAAGTACGTTTGGAGTAGCTTGTAAATACCATGGTATTATGATCAGGGTTGGGAAGTAAAGGGCCGTTCACATTATAACGATAACTATAAATATAAAAAATAACGTTTTTTAAAAATCGTTCGTAATTCAGGAGAATAGCGGGGTTCACACCATAACTATAACAATAAAGATACAGAGAACGATATCGTTGGGATCACTTTCAGAACAATTTTTTTCCAGCTGATGAATGATCAAACTTAGTGTCAGACAGTTTCTGGCAGATAATGTTTGACTATTGGTGATCGCAATGTGGCTTTTATGTCAGAATTAAAGACTAGTGGTCGGAAAGCGGTGTGTTTACGGCGGGATGTTATATATGTAATGCTTATGAGTCAGCAAGCTGGCAAAATATATGCTTTACGTCCCAGACATGAGTGCACAGCCTTCAGTCAGAGCATCCAGCCTTTGCTGTCATATTTTGGAGAAAAGACGTTCGGGAATGAAAACGAAAGCATCAGCAGGTCATCTACATTCATTTTAGTGACTGAGAACACTGCAGCACGCAGGTTTAAAATAAACATAACATTATTGTTAACGTCCGCTGGTGTGGACGCAAATATAGTTATAGTTACAGTTATCTTTATAGTTATCGTTATAATGTGAACGGCCCTTAACTGTTTACATGGGATTACAGTAATCAGGATGCAAAAATTTGGTAACTGTAATCCATTACAGTTACATGAAAAATAAAACTAATCAGATTACAGTTACAATTAGTAAAAATTAGATTACTAAAAACTAAACTTAGATTACTCAAAACTAAAGTAATTGTTTTAAAATGTGGAATGGTAAGGTGTTTTTGAGCTGTGCAACCAATTTCTATATACAATTTACAATAGCCTATAAAAATAAGACGTTGATTAATAATCGATATCAAAGTCAATAAATCAACGATAATGATTTCATTTCAGTTCCTGTTTTTATATTTATTTCATCTGATATGCTGCTTTGAGCCACCTCAAGACAATTCTGATGCTGCCTTGCTTCTGTGTAAATGAAAATACTTTCTTAAAATCATGTTATTTACATATGTGACCCTAAAGTAATCCTAAAGTGGAATACATTACTTTTATATTGTGATACTTGGATTACATTACTGATTACCTTTTTGATGAAGTAATTTATAACTGTACCGGAATACATTTTTAAAGTAACCTTCCCCACCCTGATTATGATGTAATACATCAACATAACATAATACAATGAAGTACATTTTTCTTAGAAGAATCGCAACTAAAGATGGTTTGTTAGAAAGCACAATTTATTGTCGTTCATTTTCCCAAACACTTATTATGTAGTATAAAATAAGATAGAACACTATAGCATTAGCGTTTGTCGTGGGTTTGCAATGATTTGATATCTTGGGTAAGGGTGGGTGAATGTTTTCAGCAAGTGGGGCCACGGGGTCTGTCTTGTCAGTAAATGTATCAACGGTATCTGTAGTTGAGACTGTTTTGTGCAGAAAAGATTAATGGCTTTATTGAGTTGCTGCTTTTATAGGAGCAGCTGTTTATCAGGGTCTGCAGGGGGAATAAAAGTGTGTGCGTGCATGATAGTCTTGGACTCCAGATTAGTGCACTTGTCTGCAAGAGGTTAATGGATGAATGTGGTTCAGACTCTTAGCAGGTAGTCTGCAGATATGATGTGTGATTTGTGTTCTCTCTGCTGTGCGTGACCCAACAGTGTGACATAGCAATCAATGCATGCTAATATTACTAACAAAGTCGTGCCATATCTGCCCTTATCTCTGTGTTTGTGTCAGTCACAGCCCTGAGCGCCTGACCACAGCAGTGAGGCAAGTAGATTAAACTCTCCCATAGACCTCGCCCTTGGAAATTTAGCAGTGATGTTGTTTGTAATTCATGGTTATGAGAGCAGTTTTTTGGGGATGTGGAGAATCTGAAACATTTGCTGTCCATTGCACAGATGTACAAATTCAGTATTTATCCACTGGCATAATGTTGGTTTGACGTTGGATAGTCGTGAATTTAGGGACCGTCTCCAAAGTTACATAGGCTATACATTAATATACACGTTTCAATAGCATTTAAACGGAATGACTTATGCTGGGTTCACACCTGTTGGACTTTAAAGGCAGTCCTGCATGCTCAAAAATTTGCACAGAGACGTTCTCCAAAATTAAACAGAAGTTTTATTATCAGATGTAAAAAGGTAACAAAGCTTTGGGTTG